>NW_020454217.1:736918-742133 GCF_003342845.1 Nothoprocta perdicaria
GGGGGGGAGAGGAACACACACCTTAGACTACGATAATTATTTTAACAATTTTTATTACAGAAGATAGAGACACTGGAGGTATTGCAGAAATGATTTGACAGTGGAAAAAAAAAGTGCAATTCTCCCTGGCTAAAACCTTGTGATGAGGCTGTTACAAGTTGATTTCTCCTTCTGCAAAGAGGGTTAGCAAAGTCCCTATTGGCTCAATCAAATCTATTAGTGTGGGGCAAATAACACTACCCTGCTATATTGCTGCACTACAGTAAATCGTTAAACAAAAACCAAGTTTTAGGCTTCACAGAACTGATGTGGGAAGCCTCAAGATGAATCACTGACTTTTAAGAGCCTGGCATAAATCAACAGCAAAGACTCCGCTTATCTTCTTAGGAAAACTAATTTTCTTTATGTTAATAGACTGCACCAATGACTTAGTGATAACAATCTAGAGATAAAAATCTCCATTACTCCAACCTCAGCTCCGCGAGCAGGCGGATCTGCCATTGCCCAACGGGGTAACGCGATGCGCGGCGGCGGCAGCTGCTCTATCTGGGGGAAGGTTCGTGCCGACACACTCCACGGGGCACTTCACCTACTTCCAAAGCCAGGGCTGTGAGCAGCAGAAACCCACAGAGCTCTCCCCACAAGGCAGGTTTCATTCAGAATTAAACAGGCTTTTCCCACTCCCCCTCCTCAGTTCTGTGCTTGACACTAAGCAGGGGAGAAAAATTTATCAGAGCACTACTTGCTCCACATGGAAAAAAAATCCAAGGAAGGAAGAATGGAAAGGAACACCTGGGTCTTAAGTATTCATTTTCCCTTTTAATATGGGGAAACGTTAACACTGCCGTTTCATATTTAAGCAACCTCTGCATAAGTCAGTTGAATTTTTAACCCTCTGCTCTTACAGAAATTGTGTTCTAATCCTGCTGTTTAGATCTTTATTCCCTATTAGAATCCCACACTTATGTGGGAACTGATTACAGCAGTTCCTTCTCTTGCCAAAGCTGGTCCAGCTTACACAGCCCTCCTCATTCACTGCTGCAGAGCACAGGGAGAAGGGCACCAACATCTTCACAATCCTCGCTCATAAGCCAAACTCGGCCCATTCCCTCTTGTCAGCAGGAGGCTCTACGTTCTTTTTCTGTACTTTTCTGAAACTACTCCACAAACAGAGATAATCAGATTAATATAGGCTATCTCAATACTTTATAAATAACTTGACTTGCAGTATTGATACTCTTAAATATATTCAGCATAAATAACTCACATAACATCTTGGGTTCAATTGCCTTTCTTCCACTCCAAACAAACATGTGGTGAAACCCTATGATTTAATTTACATTTTTCTTAATGTTTTGCTATTTCCCAACAAACTCATTTTCTGGTAATCATTCTTAACAGCCAAGTCCTTGATTAGTCCTACTAACTTTCAACAGGTAGTTACCTAGGTATTTTTCAGATATCTAATTTGTTATCTCTTAAGACACTAATAAGATGACAGTTTCTTATCAGTAAGAACACTTTATGTGCGCGTGGGTCTATCTCTACATTTAGTCAAGGTTGTGATCAGTTTCTCCTGATTACAGTACTTACTGACTTATGAAGCAACCAACTTATTTACCAATTGGCAAGCCCCTGTAGACTTCAGTACTTATTTGCCTGCTCCATTTTGAGACCCTTCCTCCAAGCTTTTACGCAGCACTAGGAACAACCCGCACCTGATCTCAGAGAGACATGAGAACATTCAAGCGAGGGAGCCTTTCAGCAAAGCAGACATCCAATAACTAGCACACAATCTGGCTCCCCACCAGCTTGCTGCATAACCAGCTTTTTACATGCAGATGCTCATGCTTGATCTTTTGATGAGCTAAGGACTTCCTGTTTCAACTAGGACTGGAAGAGGGGAAAAGAGTCAAGAATAAGAAACAAAGTAAGTCACCCAAGATGGGACAGCTTTCTCACAGCTTCTGCAAGCTGTTTTCTACTAAAAAGGAAAAAAAAAAAAAAGCAGCTGATAATGGCTTACATACACAGCTCAATTATTTTGCAGGTTTATTTTGAGCAATCCAAACATATGTTTTGCGACAGAAACATTTATTTCTCTTTCAGCAAAAGCTGCATGTATATCTTAAACTTCCTGAACAGATTTTTTTTCCTTCACGCCTTACAAAACTAAGGATAAATAAATCATCCATACATATTAGATAAAGCTTTCTAGATATTTTAAGAACACCAAGGCTGCAAGGGCTTGCTGAATGTCTGCCTCCCCACTTGGAAAACAATCTAGGAAAGTACAAGAAGTACAAAGCCTAGAGCTGTGGAACAAGAGTGATCACCACATAAACCACAGCCTTATTACCAGAAATCAACTACTGAAGTGCAACAGTAAATCCTCACGCCAAGCACAGCCTCCCCACCCCAAACTGGCCAAGTCACACGAAGCAACAACTAGCACATGGGAATGGGAATTGGGTTCTTGGAGGTGAGAGCATCCCATGTCGCGTGCTCCTCCGACCGGCCACCCTCCCTGTGGCCTGTGTCAAAAGCAACCGGTGACCTGCTGTAAGCAGCACGTCTAGTTCCACCACAACTAATTCCTAAGATTGCAAAACTGTGGGATATCCTAATGTTTTGGAAACAACTCCAATCACCTGTAATGTTGTGTTTATTCACTGCACTTTCACTCTTGTTCGTTTCATTAATGGTGTTATATAATCATGGCAATCCATAGCCACACCATTAGAGGTGAAAAATCCCAGGTTTCCAGTCAGGTACTCAGGCTAAGCAGTACTAGCTAATCATTTTCTGTTTAAACAGCTATACCTTGGTAGTGCTTAAAAACCACTGCCCTGTTCAACAGACATTAGTCATTAACAGTCATGCTGCCTCAAAATACACATTCTTGGACCTCTAATAATTACCAACTAATTTAGGGTGACAAATAAGGTGCTGATTTAACCTGGGACCTAACAGCTTCATTTTGAAAAGGACGATTCAATTTAGACATCTAGATGGTTTCTTCCCTACAGCTGAAGTAGAAAAATGCTGCGTGGCCTCAGTGCAGAGAACGGTCACGCTGAAACGTTTGCTCCGACTTGGCTACGACACTGTTGCAGAAGGATCGATGGAGGGAAAACAGAACATGGAAGTACCGTCAATGATCACATTTGAACTGAACACGATGATACCATCCCAGGCTATTTTTACAGCATTAACAGCATTTGAATATTTTGTTCTCTTTTTGAGTGTCTTACAGCAGGAGGCATCATAACAAATGCCTTTCTCCGTTCCGGAGCTGCACTACACTGTGGCACAGAAAGCTAATGCAAATCCTGGTCTCATTAAGCATTAATGATTTCAATCAGAAACAGGTGCAAGAGAAACGCCCCTGACAACTCATCCAGGTTTTCAAGGTAAGGAGAAATAAGGGGTAAGTCAAAAGGAAGACAAGTTAGTTCTCAAGCACCACAAGTCCACCAGAAAAGAACACTGGTTTCAAAGGGAAACTTCCCTTACAGAAGCCTATATCATTCCACCTCAAAACAGTAAAAATGATAATGAGGATTTAGAAGAGCAATTTCTGCAGAGAGGTTTTACTAGCTGGAATATTGGGCAATGCCAATTACCTTATTAACTTTTTCACCACACAACACAAATCCCACAATCAATATTTAAGTCTTATAGGCCATGTGGCAACAGCACTTCATTTTGCAATGCATCCCTAAGCACAGAACAAACACCTGCAAAGGCCAGGGCTGAGCACAAAAACCAGACAAACGGGACCGTGTAGTATTCACGAGAGGTGGAAGCAGCAGAAAGCTGTGCAGTACCTGCAGAACCCAAGCAGAACATACCAATCTTAAACTAGTGACAGTGCACTGTCATACAGTACTAAATGGGAAGTTTTCCTCTGTACAAAATAAGCCATACAAATTACTGAAGTGCAAGATTAGCAACAACTAATACCTTAAACCCTCAACTGCTGTTTTCATTACAGTCTTATTCAAAAAAATAACACACACCTGAACACGATGTTGTCACATATTTGGGCAACACAGGCACTGCTGCTTATACTCTTTAGTTCCCCAGACTTCTCCCCATGCAGATGGGACGGAAAACAAAACCTTCATTCTCTTATTCAAGTGATTACTCAAATCCCAAGAAGACTTATTCTTTCTCCCCCCAAAAAACAGTTCTTAATGCTAGGAGGAAATTTAATATGCAAGTGCTGACTCCTCTTAGTTACACCAAAACAAGTAAAACGCTAGGCCAGAATCTTGTTTCCATGCAGGGTGAAAACAACGCTGCAGTTCTTACTCGAGTGAATGACTTAAGCTGAAAAAAAGCCTGGATGAAACCAGCCTGCAACAGAGAAAGGTTTAGTAAAAAAAAAAATAAAGGGAGAAAAATAAATAACCACAGGTACCGTAAGCACTGATTACTCAATGCAGAAAACTTTCTAAGGGAAAGGGACTGCATAGTCCACAAGAAGCTTCTCAAAAGCCCATAGCAGCACTGGCTAAGGGGCAGTTTGGAAACCCGTGGCACTCCGTGACTGCTTCTGATTAGCTACGCTCTCACCTGAAAGTTTTCTGAACTTGGATACTCAATCAGAGGATGAGAAAAAAACAGAGCAGCTGAACACACTAGGTACTAGCGAGGGCAGCTGTGACCCCGGCCGTTCCCAATCACCCTTTCCGAAGGTGCTGAGCCCTTAGCAGGGGAACAAACGCTCCCTAATAGGAGCAAGGGCTGCGGGAGGGTCAGCGAACATGTCAGGCTGCCGGCTCCACTGCGGCGCGTCCCTCGCTGGCTCCAAGCCTGAGTATAACAACCTCGCTACAACCATGTAAAGAAATCATATTAGCGCCAACAAATCAGCACAATTACGGATGCTGCAAACACAGAGGCTCATAGAGACTCATAGCCTGAAAACAGCACCTGGTGGGCAGCCGCTGCACTGAGGCTTCCCACAGTGGCTAACCAAGGGGGCGAGCCGGGCTCCTCAGGGCAGTATCACACTTGCTGACCCCAATCTGGCTACGGAGAACTGCGTTCCTTTGGCGAGCCGGGTGAATTCCCGGCCTCCCTGCTCGTGGCCCGGCCGGCTTTGGAGGAGCCGCAGCGGGAGCGCGGGGCCCCCGGGGGCCGGTGCGCGCGGCTGGGCCGCTACTCACAGCGCAGCTTGGCCTCGATGAGCTTCATGGGGCGGCGG
>NW_020454217.1:742941-757606 GCF_003342845.1 Nothoprocta perdicaria
CTGTGCGCGCCGCAGTGCCCAGCGCACGGGCCGGCCCCGCTCACACCCACGGCCCGCACGGCACCCAGGCAGGGCCTTCCCGCGGGGAACGGCCACGCGGGAGCGGAGCTACTCTAGTGCCTCGGCACGGCACGCACACTGCGGAGGTGTTTCACGCAGGGACATTCGCGAGGTCCTCTCCATTTTTTTTTTTTTCTGAAATCAGCGTTTTGCATTAAAAAAGAAAATGGAACGGTGTCAGGCCACATTAAAACCAAACACAAAAATATAAACATGCATGATGCTGGGACAATCCAAAGGGATCTTGGCAATGAAAAAGCACATGTGATTTTCTTCCTAAGACAAGTAACCAGTATTTCACAGAGGGCTCAAGCACTCCTAATTTGCCCACGTGCAGCCCCGTTGCACCCGTGCCAGCGCGGGTCCCTGCAGAGCGAGGGAGGGACACAGCCCCACACGTTCATCACTGCACATCAATAGGAATGGGAAGCCAAACCTGCTCAAGGAAGGCATTAGGTCGCCATCTGTGTGCTAAACTTCTAGGAAAATGCGACATAATTGAAGTACAGAGCAGAGCAACAGAAATATCAGTGTGCCCTAAAGTGCTCACCAATCTTAATTTTCCCAATTAAATATTTCCTTAATGTTTTGCCATCGGTCAATGCACGATGATGCCTCAGATAAAAAGGAACTAGATTGTCCTGGACCGAAGTAGGAGGTCAGGAAAATATTGCCAGGTATGATCCAATTGCTGAGGAGTTTAGGGAAAGTCTAGCCCACTGTTACACAACAACAACAACCGTTACCTGCAAAAGACATTGGAGAACAGCAGTGACGCTGAGAAATGCTAGAGATGGTCCAAATCGACCCTTAATACTGTGTTTTCCCAAAAGACAAGCTGTACGTGCAGGGACAGATCCACTTCTGAAGGGACAAGTTTTCCTGAGCTAAGTTCTCTGTTAGGTACTGACAAAACAAAACAAACAAACAAACAAACCCTTCACATTCTCCCCATGTTTTGTATTGCTGTGGTGCTCTTTATCAAAACAATTCTGGACGTTTGTACACATAAGCATCCCATGAAAGGATTTATGCACTTCAAAATGCCACTTTTTTGTTTTCTGTTGGTTCACATTTGTTTAATTTGGAATTAAATTTTGGCAAGTTTTTATGTGCCTTTTCCAGTTTTGATTTCAGAAGTTTTCAGCTCATCTACAGTGAGGACTAAGACAACGAGAGTAAAATTAGGGGATGTCTAATGTATCATGTGATCACCTGTACGGGTTTGAAATGAAGGAATCTTGCCCTCAGGCATATGTAGCATTGCTTATTTTGGGCACAGGCAAATTACATTGATACTCATTTCCCATTCAGTGGAAAAAAGACATGAGACTTTTGTATTAATGAAATTAAAACTGGGGGCAGATGAACTGCTCATGCTCCTCTGCATCAGCTCCATAGATAGATCTCTCACATGAAGCTCTCAAGTAAGTGTAGTTTTACTTAACAGAAAACAGTAACTCAGGCTTACTTTGAAAATCTGGAACTTGTATGTAGTTCGATAGATCCAGTAAGTTATCACCTCAGAAGAGGGCAAAAAAATGTACTTCCAGGAAACACATCCTTCTGTTCTTCCAGTTGAGGACCAGGCTCAAGACCTGCTCTCTGCAGGGGCTGATGGAAACTACTTGTTTAATTTTCAATCATTTCTTACATGTTTCCTTTCGCTGTAAACCAGCAATCTGGTGGAACAGGACTGCAGTCACATACTGAACAGCCTAGGATACAAATGGATTGAGAACAGTGAACAAACCTGCTGTGAGTCACTGTGTACTCCACATTTGCATGGCAGACATTTCATGCATTATTCTATACCTGCCTGCAGCTCAGATGCCTGGCTTTCCATCACTTTATTATTATTATTATCATTATTTATAAGTACACAGTGCCAGGCTGTAATATTCTCCCTCCGTGAATCAGTTTCATCAAAGTAATGACTAGGCTGTGCTTAAGATGCTCTCCTATAGGATCAAAAGCACCGTGCTCCAGCCCTTACACAAAAGTTCCTTCACTGAACTTGAAAATAAGCCCAGGTGCAATTTTGTCAGGCAACCTGGCCCCAAATGCTTAAGACTCACCCCACAGCCCCCACATGCACACAATTTTGTGGGGTTTTTGCACCTCTGGTCTAAGGTGAAGCTAAAATAAGCACCAAACAGGTGCAGTCCACATGTAAAACCATTATCTAAGAATCAAAAATATGCAACAGAGCATCTGAGCAGTGATTCTATCTCAAAGCCAGATAGCTACAATGCTTGGGCCATATTTTGGAGAGAAGTGGTAATGAGGAGAGCGCACATCCACTGAAATTGCACAAACTGCATTATGCAATGCAAAGAGCATAGCAAACAGTGTTCCATTACAGATGCTTGCAGATTTATGTTCTGGGCATTTCTGGCTCCCTGCCATTCTTGGTTATATTTCCATTCAGATGACTTCTGTTTTATCCTTTTTTTTCCATACTACAGGAAAGTCTTACTAGCTCTCATTCATTTTTCCCCTTACACAATAAAGCAAGTACAGTACGGCTTAATAAATTCACGTAAAAATACTAACACTGGAAAAAAAAAGAACAAATATTGTTGATTTGTTTTAACTATGTTCATGTATCATGTGCATCAAAAGGAAACTGTCAAGTGTGAGTTTGGTATTTCTCCTTTTTTTTTTTTTTTTTTTCCTTCTGTAGATACACATGCTCAAAACAGGTTTTAATTATTTTTTCCCCCCCTATTTGAAATCACAGGGCCGGAAAACCAACAGCCAAGCATAACTACATAATGATAAATAATAGTTGGGTAAATCAACTGGGACACAGCAGCTCACAAACCACATAGCATCTGAACTGGGAAGCGTAATGCCAGCTTGCACAAGGGGACCCACGAGCTCTGCCATGGATGAGAGGGGGGGAATTTACTGCGGAAGAGAAGGCTATAAATTCAGTTATGGGTCTAAATCTTTGCCATATTGAGGCCACGAACTATTATATTGACACCATCAGGCCCTGCCCTCCCTATTTGTCTCTTGGTGAAGGCTCCTTTCAGTTGTATGGCTGGACTTTCCCCTGGCCCAAGTGGTTTCCAAAGTTATTTGCAGGCAGATTTGAGATGAGGCTAGTGTTTGTGCTCTCTTTCATCTCAGCTTAAAATATAAAAAAAAAAGAAAGCAAGAAGCAGGCACAGAGCAGCAAGAACCTTTGCCTTCTCAAGCCTTCCCTTCCAACACAACAGCTAAACAACTGCTGTTTAGTTCAAGGGCGTGTTGATTCTCCCCAGCTCTTGATGCTTCTCTCTTAGCAAAAACAAAGCTTCAGTCAATTAGTTCAGATATTTCTAATATAACTCCCCAAACTAGAGAACATTTTTTTAAAAACTAGTCCTGGGTTACCCCTGAGGAGTAGAAGCCAGCAAAGATAAAGTAAATGCTGGAGTTGATCCATAGCTCCTATCCTGCAGTTCATAATAAGCAAAACCCAGGTAGTGGATCTAAACTCTAAAGTGTGCAAAAGCTAAAAATGTTGTTTTATATATATACACACACAGATATACAGATATGTACATATACAGATATGTACATATACATCTACACACACACACACTCACACTCTCTCTCTGTCTCTCTCTCTCTCTCTCTCTCTCTGTCTCTCTCTCTCTCCTTTGCCCCCATCAGCTAATCCACTCCACCTCTGGTAATTTAGTGCTTAGCTCAAAGCACTGCTGCTTATCTTTAATTACCAAACTTAAATACATAAAGGTAATTGGCAAACATCTGAGCTCACATCCCACTGATTGAGAAACACTGTCCATCATTATAAAAAGTGATTGCAACAAGCAGCAGAGCATTTGGTAGAGGAAACAAAAGCCTTTGCTCTGACTGCTCCCTCTCAGCTGAGTACGCTGTGCACGGGCATGCTCATTGGACCTGGTTGGATAACCTGACCTCTTTTTCAGCTCAGCATTTTTATATGGTGCTTCAAAAACCTATCAGAAGGGAAGTGACAGTTTCAAAACAAGCAGTTTGAAAGACATCAACGGAGTTACAAACCCCACTCACCCTCGTTCAGCATCGTCAGACCTGTGCAAGAGAAGGAGGAGAAACTGGTTCTCCCATCAACATTCAGATCACTGAGATTTTCTCTTACATTGTTCTGCATTCCCAGAGCTGAAATACTAGCTCAAAATTCCCATGCGTCCATTAGTATCTATGGATGTAGTAAAACCAGAGGACCAGATATTGCTACGCCTCTATGCAGAAGAGAAATAAAAGCCATCTCCCCCATGTTTTGTAGCCTGCCTAGGAATCTAACACACTTTCAATGTGGACAGCATTGGACTACTCTCCTAACCCAGCAGGGAACAGGCAGTACCCATTAGAGAGCAGATAAGATGCAGAGACTCATTTTTCCCCTTCCAAACTAATGCACAGATGGGGATCAGTGCAATAGAAAAACAAACTTCCCCCTTGGCACTTCTGAAACACCTTCAGTATCAGCAGGCAGGTGTATTTCTGAAACCAGCATTTCAGCACAGGCCAAACACCACAACTGACTCCAGAGGTAAAACTTTAATATTTGAACCATATGAATGTGCTTAGATAATTAAACCAAAGGTTTCTTTAGGTTTTTGATGCTAAAAACCAAATCATTGAATCTGTCTTTGTGAGATTAAGTTAAAACCACAGACAGTAAACCTCCATAAATGCTAGGCTTTAAAAAATACCACTTTAAAGTCCATGTTTGCAAAGAACTAGAGAATCCGGTGTAGGAAGGGGCTCTGCTGCCAATGACAAGTTTGTCCCAGAAGGCTGCAGCTATCTAGTAACCAAAGAAACAAAGAAAACACAAAACATTATGCTAATGTCAGGTTGGTTTGATACAGTTACATTCACTGATATTTCTGGGATTGGTGACCTTTCAGAGTAAATATTACTGTGAATAATCTGTTCTGTGCAATAAACTTTGTTTTGTTCAAGAGGCCAATTTAGAGATTTCAGGTTTTCACAAGGTCAATATGAACTATGCATAGAAGAAAAATGAAAAACAGGATTATAATCAGAGCTGCCTGTCTCCTCATTGGATACACTATGAAAAAATACTAAAAACAAACTTCCAGGCCCTCTCTTGCATAGGAAACAACTTGCATTTCATTGCAAGAACCCTGCATCACCAAAATGCTTATTTTCTTGCAGCAAAATATAACTTGTCACACAGAAACACAGACACACACAACCTCTTGGTCTAACAGGAATTTAAGACTCAAAGCAATCATTTGGGTAATCAAAAGAAATTCTTTGTAATCAATATCTAATATGAAAAGGTCTAAGGAACATCTATCTTAAGTACAACATGCTACAAAAACTCTTCCAAAACGCTGCCCACATACAACTGAGCTTGCTGAAACCAAAGCAAGTGTCTCTCGACACTCCCACACAAGGTCCTAATGCTACACATTAATTCCCTTTAACCTAAGAATGATAAATCAGACTTCTCCATTGAGCACTGCCAACCAAAACTATTATATTTACCCTCAATTTTGTCAGGGGCATCAGATAAAGAAATTGCAGAACTAGTTTTAGTGTCAACCACTTAGCAGAAAGGAAAATAAAACAAAAGCATCATGTACCTCCTCTACATCAGGAAAAATCACACTTTTTGTTTAAAAAAACTCTGTATTGGAAAACAAACCAACAGGCCTAACACATCTCTGCCTAACACACCTGTCTCAGACACTTTTTGTCTGACTGCTCAAAGAGTAGCAAGCTCTGATTGATTTGTGTTTTCTTCATTTCTAAAGCATTCTCAAATACTGAAGACTCAAAGGATACATAGCATCCTTTATCTCCATTCCACTTCCTTTTGGAAGAAAATAAAGGAATGCACACAAGCCAGAAAGGGAAGTACAGGTGAAAATATGAGGAAACAACAACTGCAGTTGTTACCATGCATCAAAGGTCAAGGATTGCAAAGCACAGAAAGATCCCAACAAACACTGCAAGGGCAACACTTCCCAAGTTATTCTTTAAACCACCCCAAAGATTGGGTCTGTAATTCTTTGCGGCTAGCTCCTTGCCCAAGAGACTCAGTCATGAGATTTGATCTCAACCTGAACAATGCCCAAGGAATACAAAATCTTTCTTTCTCACCTCTTTAAAAAAAGTCACCCTAATTATACAATCCAGTCTACATTCACAGGCACATGAGAAGTCTGATAAGCTGACCTAAAATCCTGAACCAAGAGAAATGGTCTCTTATGACCTCCTTATTTTGCTACTTTTGAGTTTTTAAATCCTCTCAGCACGTGTAAACTAACAATGTATGCACAATCCAATGTGATTTTAGAGCTTAATTCCCACATTTTGAGGCAAATGCAATCAGTACTTGATTGAAGTGCCATGGCTGCTTTTACAGGATCCATAAGGACTATTTAATTGATGTAAAATACTTAATAAAACTTTTCTGAGATCTCTCCCTTGCAGAGAAAAAGCAGGCTGGAATCTTAGTTTCAGTGAATTAGTTTGTAGTAAAAAATACACAAACAAACCCCTCATTTATCAACTTAGTATACATCTGATTATGAGCAGATTGATTCTATTCACAGCACAGACTGACATATGGAAAAGAGAAGATGTAACACAGTTCTGAATATAAATACTTTGCATTTATGTAGCATTCTGTAGCCACAAATCTTCAGACACTTCACAAACTGTGAATAACTGCTCTTCTCACCTCCCATTTAGCGAAACAGAAGCAACAATATAAAACCAAATAATTTGAAAGCCGAGAATGGATCTGCAACTGTCCCTTGCCTCCAAACTAAAAATCAGTATTAAATCAGTTTGATTCAAAAAGGAAATCGCCCCAAAAAGCAGGAAAATGTAGTTATCTTATTCCAGAAACACTCAGATTTTTAAGCTGTTTACCTACGCAGGATCAGTACTGAAACAATAAGCTAAAAGAATCCTGCTTGACAACATAATTAAAGTATATTAGTTTTCTTTAAAACAATCCTTTTTTTTTTCCCTCTCTCCTCAGTGAATCATAAAATCAAACAACAGTTCCAGTTCTCCTAGAACTGTATTCTCAGCAAACTGGCTATTAATCTAGCAATGCTTTGGATTGTTTGATTAGCAGTCAAACTTACATTTCATCAGACAGAACATGCTGTCTTCTACTTGATATGGCAGGGCCTTGGAAAGACTCCTCCTTCATGCTGTATACTGCAAACAGGATCCATTTATGTTTTTTAAAAAAATCTTGCTTGCTATTTCAAGCTGCTTCACCTGTATTAGTATCCTCTGTTGAAGCTCCCTAAGCCTATTAGAAACATACATTTTTCACTTCACCAATGATTTGCTGTTCCGTTTGTAAAATTCAGTGAAGAGCTCCCTATTTATTTTCACATGTACAGCCACAAAGGTTATGTCATTTGGTTGTTACCAGCGTGATCAAAGTTCCAGTTGCTTAGGTTACTGACCTCAAAAGGACTGTTTAAAGTCCCTGTTTGACATAGTTTCTATACTCTCTACGTCAGTTATTGTTTGATCTGGTCTCCAGTACATTTAGAATTGAACAAAACTAAGAGAATAGAAACTCAGAGCAGTTTTCTTAGACATTCTCTTCTCTCAGTACAGAAATACTTTCAGCTAAAGCAACACACAACCTATGTTTTAGAATAAGGATGCATGGCTTTGGACTAGATGATCTGTAGAGGTCCCTTCCAACCTTAAATATTCTGAAATGGCTACGAGCAATGAATTTGGCTAACTTCTAATATTATTTTCCTCTATGAGTGTAAGGTTATATTAGAGAAACATGAACATTTTTCTAAAACTTGTCAAACTTTCCTCTTCATCGTGTCAACTGAAAATAACAGAACTGTGATGAAATTGTTCCATGTTTTCGTGGTGTGATGAAGGTCTAACTTGCAGGCAACACCTGACTTCTTTAGGGAAGAGTGCACATATAGCCAAGTGAGACGGAGTTCCCTACAACTGGTGACAACGAACTCTGATATGAGTTAACTATGTAGAGGAAGAAAAGGGACAAAGGGAGTTGAGGGAAAAGGGGAAGGTGAGCAACAGACTTACCTAATCTGAGGCCAACGTTCCCAAGTTCACGATTTGCGTTCAGTTTCCATCACATGCAGGCACCAGCATTAGCTTTGGTTTCATCAGATCAAACCAGCACCATGATATCACCTTACAAACTGCATCATATTAAAAAAAAAAAAAAGAAAAAAAAAAAAAAAGAAAAAAGTTGCAGCCAACAGCCTTTGCAATTACTTTAATTCTTTTTAAAAACTATTGTATGTTTCCACATCTGTGGCAGCTCTAGTCCAGCATTTTGCTGGGCCTAATAAATAAAGCCGACTCCTCCTCAAGCCCTCTCTGCTTTGATGAAGCAAAGTAGCACTCTCAGGAATTGTTCTGAAAAGTAGCTACAGGAGAGAGAAGCGAGCAAAGGGGACCCGGGCTCCATAACCAGACATGCTTTTCAGAGGGTACGAAAGATAACAGTGCATGGCAGTGCTGACTTGTGCTGCCATCCTCATGCACACCACGGCAGATAGAGCACAACACTAGCAGTGATCCCATCATTTTGTTATCACTAGGTAGTTCAGAGTCATGATTTAGGGGCTAAATTAAAAGAAACAGGAGGTTTTTTTTTTAAGGTAACTGACAATAAGCAAGCTCATCAACACTGAGAAATCATTGGAAAGCTCTATGAGCAGAACCTAGCTGATGTTCCAAATGGTTACAGCCTACTAAGAATGTGTGCAGCCAGAAATAGCCAATATATTTAGTTTCACAGAAGTCCACAGTGTAGGAAGCATTATTATTGCTATATTAGTTGTCCAATTATTGCCATATTAGTGGTCCAAATTATTTTTTTCAGATATACAGCTTATCATTAGTAAATGTAGGACTCAATTCCACTGTCTCTCAGATCCTCTAGAATAGTTACACCAAAGTAACTGTATAAAGCACAAATCTTCAAGGTATTTATATTCTTACTGATAGAATACTGACTGCCTCCATAAAAGGAATTTTACCAAGGTACTACAGATACATTACAAGCAAAGATGGGACAGATTTTCCTGCCTTCCCCATGTCAGTGTTCTCAATACCATCCAACAGATGACTCATTGAGAATTCTGGGGTGAAACATCTGTGAGTAAGAATGTTCTTGTGACAAGATTTTGACAAATCAGTGCTTACGGTTTCTGGAATCAAAGAAATACACACCACATTAGATTTTCCAAATTTGCTGCTGAAATTCCTTGTTGACATGCTCCAAGCTGCTTTAGAGTCCTCGTAGCTGCCTACACCATCCACCTAAAAATGAAAACAAAACATCAGATAAACAAACATGGCATGTGTAGAACACCCTCAAACAACACTGTGACGTAATTTGTAGGGTATAGCTATATTGTTACATCTGAAATCAAGCCTCATGTATCAGCAATAACTGCCTGACTAAATAATAATACCACAGAATCTATTTCCGATTTGCCTGTCTTGGATAATTAATTCCCTGCAATCATGAGTCACCCAGTCAGAAGTGTGTCATTTTCTAACTTTTCACTGTTAGAATAGTTATCTTTATTTTACGCAGTGGCATGCACCCAGAAGGATCTTATGGCACTTTCTAAATCTGTATACAGCAAGTGTATATACAGGAACAAGGGTCTAGTTCTCAGTGCTCCCATATGAAAGCTGGTAACATTGCAACACATGCCAGCACTACAGAAGCATGTCTCACTGGAACAGAAGTGTCCTATAACCAGCTGAAATAGCAAATGGAAAGTAGATGCACAAGAAGGAGTAACTAATAACAGAATTTAGGTTTTTACACCTCTGTTTGGTAATACTCATCTTTTGCAGGGGAAACCATTCAGTTTCTTCAGATAGCAGTTGTGAGCAAACTCTCACAGGCTTGAGGAAGCCTAGCCTGTTTCAAAACCGCTGGTTATCTTTGGCTTGAGCATGTTGTGACAACACGGGGCAGGATAGTGCCAACGAAAGAACTGTATGTTGAACCACATTTAGAAATACCACCTCTTTAACTGCGCAGGTGTGGATAGGTCCAAGGGCAAGTCTATTAGGCTGCATTCCTGACAGTTATCTGCGTATTTGACTCCTTGCTTAAGAACTGCAAAGATGTGATTTCATAAGCAATTTAGCCAATCTAAGAGCACCTAACAGCAGAGAAGCAGCTCTGCCCTTCTGCCACCGTCACAACTTTTCCACTTGCATTTCTGCTGACCCTAGTACCTCTTTGGCCATCTTGCCGATCTGGCTGAAAATACTTGTATTAAAATATGTCTAAACACTAACAGGTAACTTAGACTATCATCAGTTTTCATCAGCTCTTAGACCTGCTTGTCCACTTTCAGGAAAGGAGACTGTGCAAGTCTCCAATGCCTGCGAAGAGCAATATAGCCTGACGACATGGCACAAAGACAGGCTTCTCAAGAAGGCTCTACTCTTTGTAGAACAGATGTTTGCTGCGTATTAAGAAACCCTTCCGCTTTTCCTACAGCATATCCACTGTTCAGCCTGAAATACTAATAAAATATAAGCTTAAAAACAGATGAGCTCAAACCAAAACAGGAAATGCCCTGGGCAATTTGCTATTTTCAAAGAACCATTGTTATCAAATACTTTAAAGGTAAGTCAGTGCTTAAGAAATCTGTTTTCTAAATATGCATTCCTTGCTCTTCCGTCATGCTGCAGGATAATCATGTCATGCAGCATTGGACACCTAACTTCATACTTAAGCTAAGAGGCTAGAGAAGAAAGCAAATTTCCTCCAGAGGGCAACTCAGGCTCTGGTTATGTTATTCAGCTCTACCACGTTGTGTAACTGCACTTCCAGGAGAAGACCTTAACTTAGGCCTGAATCAATTCTGAGCACTGCTCTCTGCCGGCTCTACAGCAAGGTGAAATTAAACATCAAAGGTCAGTGGTGCAACAGTCCCACTCACTTGCATCTTCATGTGAGTCCCAGGAGAAGCTCAGCATCCCCAAAGCCATAATGACATTCTGAGGAACAGTTTGTGAGAGCAGAGAACAGCAATCATTTCTGAAGCCAAGAAAAATAATTTAAAAAAAAATTATGTCTTGGGTCTCAGAGCCAGAAAGATGAACTGGAGTGAAATAATACCCAGTTCCCCTTCTCCCCATTTAGTTTGAGAGCAGGTGGGACCAGTGTACAGTTCACTAGTAATCACACTACAGTGAACTGGCTTGTAACCCTTGCAACATATCCTGCTGCTTACATTTTGCCCTCAAAAGCTAAAGATTACAAAGAATCAGTAATATATGGAGAGAAATAAATTTTACTAATAAAGTCTGGAATTCATCCCCAGTCCTTAACCTGGTGGTTCCAAGCTAAGAAACGGCCTGTACAGGAAATAATTAACATTGTGTATGGCCTAAAACATGGTAATCAGTCTACTCACACACCCTCAGTTAAAATGCTATGCATATATTAGCAGAACTTAGGCCCAGATCTCCATATGACCAAAAAAAAAAAAAAAAAAAAAAAAAAAAACTTTATTTAAAATAATTGTTTTACTGACAAATACACACATCATTCATGACATGGCAACTGACCAGATGAAGCAGCTGATAGATTTCTAGGACAATACTTGGGCTGCTTTATGTGATAATAGTTCTTACCATTTTCTCCCGTGGAGATGTTGACTAATTTCATCTTGAGTTGTTTGGCCTGATCAGAAGTCTAGAATCTGGATTCTTCAGTTCCTTTCATCAATAAAGAAGCAAAATACCTAGCTATCAGTAGTGGTCCTATAATATTTGTTGCCAGAGTTATGGAAAAGCCCTAGAAAAATAAATTTAAAAAAAAATGGGTTTCTGTCCTCAAGTTAGTAAACCTTCAGTTCCATCTTGTATTTTTATATATACACCTATGCATATACACACGCATACACATATACAAATATATTTATATATTGCAATATCATTATCTTTTTCATATATTTCTTAATATTGTTCATCTTGGCTCATTACAACATACTCAAACTGGCATTTCAAATACTAGACCGTAGAAACAATTAAGAAAGTTTATTATCATTAATGATGTGGTGATGTTAAAAATCCCTGTGAAGTTAAGACTCTCATTATCTTAGGATGGCTAGAGTGCAAATGCATTGGAAAGCCCTAATGATCCTGCCTTGAAAAATCTTTCATTTATAATGACAAAGGATTTAAAAAGGGGAAGAGGGAGGAAGATACAACACACTAATACAGAAAAATGAATTGCATTACCACTTCCTCAGAATTTACAACAACTATTTATTTACTTTAGTCAATAGAACCAATATAGAATAGTAGTAATAGGTGGCATTTTGTTATTGTTGTGCTTAAAAAAGAACTATAAAAAAGCATAAATATCCAAGGCACAAAATCAAACTTTTAGGTATGTGCCAAGCCTTTTGATAACTTGGAGAAGTAGATGTTTCTGATTTCAAAATACTAGATCTGACCTTCTGAACAACAATTATTATTATAATAGAAAAATGTAAATGATTTTGAAACTTCTCATTTTAATCACAAGGTTGCAAGACTGATCTCCATCTCCATACTTCCATTACAAAGTAACAAATAGGGACAAAACGAATAACCGGAGAGTGGAAGAAGGAGCACGAAAAAAAAAAAAACAGGTTTTTCATCTCAATTACACCCTTTCCAAAGATTAACTTAGCTCTTAGTTAAGCAAACTGAGCCAAGCACAGCTTATAAATGTACTTCAAAACCTTCTCTTACATAATAAAACATTCCTGCTCAAGGAATCATACTGCGTTTGTCGTACACAGGTTTTGAAGCAAAGCCATAAATGTCTAAAAACAAGAAGCTGAGCACATGGTCATCAGAGGAAACACAGACGCCGGCCCAGCTGGCCGGCCTCCATCCGTGAGAAGCGCAGTCACTGGTCAGAACAGGTCGTCTCCATCCAGGGAGCACCTGTGGGGACCCCGGCAGCACCCGCAGCTCTGGCCAGCGCTGCCCGCCGGGCGCCCCTTCCCCAGCAGCGGTGGCACCTCCTCAGCAGCTCCCTCGGCCGCCTCTTCCTCACTTCACCCGCTCTCCTCTCCGTGCAGCGCTGCAAATTTCAGCATTTTTCAGCAAAGCTCAAAAGCGTGTGTGCTAAAGCTCAAAAGTCACTCTAAAGAGCGAAAATAATTCCTGAAATGAGATGTGATGAGAGCCTCCAAGACTCCTCCGTGGCAAGGAGCGGGAGCCCCTGTGCCGATGGGCTCCAGAGCTGCAGGACAGAGACGGAGCTTCCCAGCTCGAGCAGAGACGGGAAGGCTGTTCTGCCTGTGCCCGGGGGAGCACGGGGAAGCACTGCAGAACCCATAACGAGGGTGGCAAAATTCAGTGGTTTGCTAATTCTCTGAGCAAGGGAAGTTAAGTTCAAAGAAGCAGGAGCCAGTCGGATACTGCTCAGAGGTGGTGAAGGGCCCTGGGCCAAGGCCCAACAGTGTTGACTGTGTCACTAATTGACAGCAACGTAAAAGCAAGCTGAGATAGGCTGTCTCACAAGGTATCTTCCCATAAATAAGAAGAGTGTTTCTGAGGATAATGGGGAGAGTTCTAACAAGTCATTCCTAAAAATAAAAACATCTTTTTTTCCCTTCTTTGGGGAATGACAATCTTGCTCTACAAATTATAGAGAATTCTAAAAAGAATTTCATTTAAATTTCAGTGAGTAAGAAGGTCCTTTAAATAGTTTTGGCAGCAGATAGTTTTTTTGTAACTAGTTGCCATAGGCAGATCCCTTAAGTACTGCTGGAAAACCACACAGATCATTTGCATAGATGGAATTTCATAATCTCCAAAGCAGCCTGGGTTGGTTGTGCTGATCTGTGTTTTCTTTATCACGGTTTCTATGAGGCTAGAGGGATACGTTACATGGCGCTTTCGTATGTTGATGATCATCCTTGGAGATCCTAGAATAAGTTACACAGGGCGTGCAGTATTATAAAAACTGTTCCGGGATGTGAAAATTCAAACAAAACCAAAGTGCTGCTTGTATCATAAGCATTATTCCTGGGCTTAGCAAGGCTTAGTTTTCTGCGTGAAATAGCTCCCTACCTCTTTGGCAATATAGCCAAAGCAAATATTCTGAGCAGACCTTCAGTTTTCCTCCCAAGGGACGAGAATAGCTTTCAAGGCTGCATATAAAGGACAATTTCTCTACAGCTCGCACGGTTTTTTTTTGGTTCTGTTTCACAAACGTTTTTCAGCTCAAGGTTGCCTCATGCCACGATGTTAAACAGCCCCACTCGTGCCGCAGGGCCTGGGCCCACACTCAGGCCGGGGCCCTGCCCCTGCCCAGGGCAGCCGGGGGCTCCCATCCGACCCCGCCGCGGCCCCCCGGGCACGGCGACGGCTTCTGCGGAGCGGCTCGCACCAGGGGCGCTCTGCCCCGCCGCCAACGGGGAGGCCTGGCCGCTCTGGCGCTCGTTGGCGACTCCCACGCTGCCTTTCGCTGCCTCGCGGAGCTGCGGGAGCGCCGGCGCCGCTGGCGGCCGCTTCGCCCCTCCGCCCCCGCCGGGACCGCGGCAGCGCCTTCGGTCAA
>NW_020454217.1:757697-915804 GCF_003342845.1 Nothoprocta perdicaria
CTAACGGACTCCGGCAGCCCCCGCTAGGCCCGGCCAGGACCCGCCACCACCCGCGCTAGCCCCGCCGCCTTACCGCGCTCCGCTCCGCCTCCGCCGTGCGTGGCCCAACGGCCGCGCCATCGCCAACGGCCCCAACGGCGCCAACGGCCGCCCGAGGCGGCGGCGGCCCCGCGCAGCAGAACCCGCAGGGCCACCGCCCCCCCCCCGTCCGGACTACATTTCCTATCGTGCCTTGCGCTGTTGGCTCCTCCCCTTCCCAGCGTGCCGCGCGGCGCCGCGCGCTGCCATTGGGCGGATTTGAAAAGAGCCCGCGGCGGCGGCGGCCGTTGCTCAGCGGCGGCGGCGCGGGCAGGTGAGGGCCGCGCGGGCGGCGACCCCGGCGTCTCGCGGCGTGTCGGCCTGGGACCGCGGCGGCCTCGCGGCGTGTCGGCCTGGGACCCGGACCGCCTCGGTGGGGACTGGGGGAGGCGCTCGCTGTCCGCAGCCGGGCCCGCCGTGACCGCAGCGGGAGCAGCGGCTCCGGCCTTGCTGTTCGTGGCCCTCAGAGACGGGAGGAGGGGGCGAAGCCTCGACGGACTCGCATCCCCCGGGAGCCGCCCGGCCTCTTGCCTGCCGGGAGCCCCACGCGGTCTGGGTGGTGCTGCCGCCCTCCTCCTTTTCCTCTGGCTCGTTCCCCTTTCGCCAGAGCTTGTAGCGCTCTGACAAAGAGCAAGTGAAATACCGAAGGTGACCTGAGTCCCACGGCGGAGGGAGGTGGGTGCTTGTGTCTTGAGGTTGTGCTGTCAATCAGATGTCACCAGCCAGAGGCCACGTGTGTACACTGGGGCTTTCAGTCTAGGCTGGGAGTAGCAGAGTGCTGTGTGTACCCTGGCATCCAACTCGGGCTCTGAGTAGCAATGAATGTTTGCCTTCCGCTCCTAAAGTGAGGTGTGGAATGAGAGCATGATCTTGGCAATGGCTAGTTGGAAAGAAGTGTATATGTAAAGCAAACAGAATATCAGTTTTCTGGTTCCTAACAAAGCCTGACTAAATTTTTTTTTTTAAACTTCTAGCTGATGAATAATGCTTCTCGATTATGCCAGCACAGATATTTCCTTCTGGTTATAGCTTATTCTCAGGTCAATATTTAATCAAACTGTGCTAATATTTCAGGCCTAGTTTCTCCCTGTCTTTATTCTTGTCACACAACTGATCAAAGAGCTATGAGTTAGAAGAAACAAAGCAGTGTTTTACTTCCAACCCACAGCTCTCCTCCATGTCCAGGTCCCACAACTGTGGGAAGCCATGCAATAGTTAGCCTAAGGCAGCGGGCTTTGTGGAGATTAGCTATAAACAGTTTCTGATAGGTTATCCCAAACTTAATAAACCTATAATAATCTATAATAAATCTAATTTTATCTATAAAAAAACTCCAAAGTCACAGCTATATTTCACAGGAAGAAGAAATAAAGGCATAAATCTGTCACGATATTCTTTTAGAATACAAGTCACTAATGGCTGTAAGGAGTATGACCCTGCTATAAGAGGATGGAAAACTGCAATGGATCTAACCAGATCTGCCTCAGGGCAAGAACTGCCTTGCCTTCCTGGTGGTAGATTGGGTGGTGGGTTTAGTTTTCTGTCTGCAGTTGTGCTATCTCTGGAAAGATTTTAATGCTGCTAGGTGCTCTAGTTTACTTTGTCTAGTGTGCCCATGGCTGCAGTTGATCTGCCTGAGAAAAAAGGAGGGGATGGAAAGAAATGTTTCTAGAGTTGATCTAACTTTTCATAGGTTTTATGTTAAAATTTTACCTGTTTATTTTCTATTACCATTGAATTAATTTTACTTTGGTGTAGCAAATGTTCATTGCCCTAGCTCTGAGATGCTCAAAAGTCCATAGCTTATGGAGGAAAAAAAATGAATTACTGATCAAATGACTGGAGTAATAACTTGTATTCTGACATAATTTTTGAATGTTAGATTTTGGAGTGTCTTCTTTTGGAGTTTTGCCTTGCATTAAGTTAGGTTGGCCTATCCATACAGTACCAACTATATATTTTGTCCTACATAGCAAGCATGAAGTTTGAGTTACTCTAGCAATGAGTAAATATAAGCACTAGGATAATTAAGAGGCTTTGGAGGAACAGAACTCCCTATTTTTTAATTATTTTTTTCTTAAAAAAAGACACTAAGCATTTCTCTCTGACACTATGGTTTTAGTAATATAGGAATAGTATATGCCAATATTTTTCTCTAGTAAACTCTTCCTCCTTATTGAAAGAAGGATTTCCATTCCTGTTTCTGTTTGATGCAAGCCCCTAATTCCTCAATATCAGAAACTTTCTATACAAACTATGAGCAGGATTAAAAAAAGTTTTTTGTTAAAGAAATAGCAGCATTTGCTTAGTTTCAGACTGACTTTTCTGCAAGCTATGTGGACAGACAGAAAAAAAATTTCATTGTATCATCCTGCAGGATGGAATCAGCTTGGGATCGAGAGAAAAATTTCAGACCATCCTATATTGCTAGTGTTGAGCTGCCTGAAAGAACAGGACCAGTAAATGTGGAAGACATTAAAGCAGATCTCTCTGATGAATTTTCTTTGGTTTCTTCAAGCTCAGACATAAGCCAGGTAAGAAAGCTAGCGTTTACTTTGCCCGATGCCCAAATGAAAGAACTAAGTTATGTTTAATTTGTTTTTATTCTGAAGGAAATAAGTGGGGATAGGTGACATTGTTACGATGGATACACATAACGTATCAAAGCAATTTCTCGTGCATATGCTTAATGCTATTTCAGAGCAACTTAATTACAGAATGTTTTTATGGATTTCATTCTTGATTTATAACTGACCTGAATATATTGTGTCCACTGCAAGACTGTTGTAAAACTTTAAGTTATTACAATGGATTTTTGTACAAGCCCAAGCACTTCCACTGATGGTGAATTACTTCACCTTTGCTTTCTGCATCAAGTAAATGCAAGCCTTGCTCCATACTTACATCTGATGTAATTAACCCATTCTTAACATGCTGATTGAGCACAGTATCTAGTCACATTGCCAGTCATTTCTTTCTCTTTATATTTTAGAGAAGCAGTTTGGAGTCTAAGGGACATATTCAAGTTTGCCTTCGCATTAGACCATTCACCTCACTAGAAAAAGAAAATGAATCTCAGGTGTGCCATTTCTTTAAGAATACCTCAGTCCTGCCCCCCCAAAATAAGATGGACTCCTCATGGCTTTTTATGCTTCTATTTTGTGCTATCATTTAATAGGATTGTGTTTCACTTGAAGACTCGACCAGCATCGTACTGAAACCCCCCAAAAACTCTTTGAGTCGGCTTAGTGAAAAGACTGCTGGACAGCTGATACAGAAGTTCACTTTTTCACGAGTAAAAGCATTATCTTAAGTTTTTAATTCCTAAATGAATTGCTGAATTATTGTTGATTAATACCAAGCAAACTAGAAACTTAAATTGTGGATATACTTTAAGACTGTAAATGTATAGAATTTCTGACTTAAAAACCTCTAATGATGACTAAACTAAAATGAAGACGTTAATCAATTTCTTGCTAATGCTTAGGTGTTTGGACCTGAAACAACTCAAGAGGAGTTCTTTGAAGGTACTATGAAGCAACCAGTGCAAGATTTCTTAGAAGGATATAATCGTCTTGTTTTTACGTATGGTGTTACAAATGCTGGAAAAACCTACACGTTCCAAGGTATGAATAGCAATAGTGGGGTTTCCCTCTCCTCCCTAACACCTGAATGGTGTATGTGTTCTTTAAAATTTCTCATATCTAGAGGGTACAAAGTTTTGCTTCAGGTGGTAACTGTCCTACAAGTCTTCAACTGTGCCTTAAGATTAGAATCTTATCTTTATCTTTATTTTCACATCATGAGAGGTTTGGATCCTTTGTATGCTGCTTACAGGTACAGAAGATGATGTTGGTATTCTGCCAAGGACTATGGAAATGTTGTTTAAAAATATTCAAGGAAAGCTATACACAGCAATGGATCTCAAACCCCACCGGTGTAGAGATTATATAAAGCTGACTAAAGACCAAGTGAGAGAAGAAACTGCTATTAAAAATTCAATACTTCGTCTAACTAAAGAGGTAAGAGGATTGTTTCATTCTCTGACCATGAATATGGTCATCTACAGATAGCTCAGTGTTTCCTTCTTCATTCCTCATTGCGAAGAGGCTCTCCACTTTTGAGCGTGGATGTTTATTAAAATTAATAGCAGCAAAGCAAGCAGGGAAACTGCTCCTTAAACAACTGTCTGCCTTGTAGGAATTTAGCAAGATGCCCTTGCTTTTGAGGCTATTTCCTCTTTCTGTCTGGTATAGTGCCATTCAAGGATGCTAAAAATAGAAGTCGTATTGAAAAGAGAAATAAACCAAGTGAATCTCAAAGGTTAAATCAAATTGTGGATTTTATTTTCAAATCCGTCACACTAATCATTACTGAGTAGCCTTAAAATCCTATATTCTATAGAACATAAGTGTATTCCATAGAACATAAGTGTAATGTCTGGAATTTTTGAGATGATTTAGCCTAATTACAATTTTAGGAGACTTGTCTTATATGCTCATACTTTTTGATGTTTTTAATTTGGAAGTGAAAGGAACACTAAAATTGAGCAGATAAAAACTGAAATGAGAAAGGAATTCTGGTCCTTGACTTTGCCTCCATGAAAAGGCTGAGGCATTTCCCAGGGGCCTCCTGGGTTTTGTTGGGGTATTCTGCTGTTGTGCGTTGGAATATATCTGCTATTTTGATCTTACCCATGATTTGAATGTGAACTTCTGCCTTCCACACTGCAGATGGCAGTAAAACTCTTAAAAACAATATATTCGCATCTGTGAGAAGAAAGAAAAACAATTTCCATCTTTTTAATTGGCAACTTATTGCAATTAAGGATATTTAAATCTCTGAAGTTGCTCAGCCAAAGCTTTTGATTACCTTACTCCATAAATAAAAGGATGTCTGTGTTTTCTCTAGATGCACTTTTAACCTTTTTTTTTAGGGTGATACAACTCAGTTAGCTGAGTGGCCCATTTAGTACATTATTCAAAAAGTATTAATATGGATTTCTCACTCTTAATTTACAAAAAATATCATTGTTAAACCAGTGAAAGAAGAAGACTTGACATGCAGACTTTGGATGAAATATTCTGGCTTCTCCCAGAATGTGTAAGCTCACTTTCCCTGGTAAAAGTCTGATTTAGTCAGAAAATTTTTTGATTTACTTTGAACAATGATTTGAGTTTGGGAAGTGAACATGTGGTTTCATTTCGACATCTAAGAAGTCTTGAAAAAGCAAAGCAGAACTTGAGATGGCAAACTCCATCCTGTACCCTTGCAGGAACAAGCAAGAAGCACTGTTGAGTTTGCTTAATATTTTCTTCCTTTCATTTCTAACTAAAGCCTCAAATCTTTAGTCCTTTGTGTTCCCTTCCTCAAAGGTGGTGTTTATCCAGCTGCTGTGGTTGGAGGCAACAGGGATCTTTGGATATTTAATAAATTTATAGTATTTGATTTTTAAAAACCTGAGGTCATACATCTTGCTATAGAAACAAAAAAACCTCTACTGTTGTTGGTAACAACATGTTGAATATGCAGCATTATTTTCTAACTTCCCAAGTTTTAGATATTCTAAACATGCTACAAATTTCTATAATATGTAGCTTCAGAAAACTTGTAGCTACATAAATATTTAATGCCTCACTAGCAGTAAGTTAGTTGAGAGAAACTGTAATGGCACGCAGGTTTCTAACATCTCCTCTCTTATTAGACAAAGGAGCAACAAAGACTGCCTTGTCTACTCTTAATTTTTAAGGATTTCAGAGAAATCTCTTGTGCACATGCTGGAATGCAAGCTGTACAAAACTGATCTGGGTTGACAGAGAGCATAGGAATGAAGTAAAGGAGATAGAGACCTACTAGCAGATTCTGTTGCAGAGTAGATGGAGAATATTGTGGCACTTGGTCTAGTGTGTAAATTCTTCATAAGAGCAAGACCTCTTTCACTTTTGTTGCATCTAATAGGGGTAGGTTTGGGAATGCTTTGTGTGTGTAAAGCTGAAGTTCTTAGAAGCTTTGATATAAACACTTCGTTGTTTCATGAATCTTTTGATGAGATCTAGCTTTGTATGTAATGTGCTTATGGCAATACACAGAGAAATATGTGGGTTTCTTTGTCTATTTAAGTATAATGATGGGTGGATTGATCACAACTCTCTGCATTCTATCTTAAACTAGCAACTGAGTGCATATATAAATCTCTACCTCAGAAGGTGACTTTCTCTTTTCAGAGCTTAGTGGTGATTTCAGCTGTGGAATGCTACTATAGCTTATGTTATGAGTTAACTAGTTGCATATCTAAACTCTTCATGAGCAAGTGTTTGAGTTTTACTGCTGTCTGAGGATTGAACTTGCAAGCCACAACACCCAGAAGTCTTGAAACAGCAGAACAATAGCCATTTTGGGAGACTAGATTCATTAGAAGTTTAACATGGAAACTCTAACTGGCCCATGACAAGTCATACTGCTCCTGTGTGCTCCATACGGCTTCTGCTCCATGCTGCTTCTGTCCTCTAAATCCAGTTTTCAGTTGGATCGATTAAACTGAAATGATGTCCCCTGGAATAGGACCTGATGTGAGGGAAGTATGAGGGAAGATGTGAGGTAAGAACAGCCCTTCTAGTGGGAATGTGTGACTGCACTGAAGTAGGCACAGGGTGCAGCCAGCATCTTTCCTTTACCATATATTGTATCTATGCTGTGCAACTACACTGTAGAACAACAACTGTTAATGATGGATTATTTTTACTGTTGCCAATGCATCTTAAAGTCTTTGTTCTCTTTTGTAGGGAGAGCATCAATATAGCACCCAAAGCAAAGCCCCAGTTGATTCTAAAGGTATGCTTAATATCACAGAATCCAACCCAAGCTAATAATAAATGATATGAAAACCTGGTGAGGAAAGGTATTTCCACTTGGATTGTGGTCTTAATGTTCCCCTGAGAGGCTTATTTTTAGCACTTTATTTACATTTAAAAACTTAAAGCCCATAAATAGTATTTCATCAAATACCTATTTCATTAAATATTTGTTTTACTCTTCTTTAGTCCCCTAATTAAGGAAGCTCTGTGCAATTGCATTTGCAGCTAAAATCATTGACACTGTAGAATTTCTGTACCAATATAAGATAAAAATCCAAGATACTTTGTTTGTAGGTTTGTAATAATTTCTACTTTTTGACAGGTTTGAAAGAAGTTGTAAAAGAATTGGAGCAATCCAGTCCAAGTAGGGAGAATTACATGAAATTTTCTGTCTGGGTTTCATTTTTTGAGATTTACAATGAAAGCTTTTATGACTTACTGATTCCAATATCAAATGACAAGAAGAGAAAAACATTACGTCTTGCGCAAGATGTCAAGGGATGCTCTTATGTAAAAGGTGATTAGAACATATTGCAAATACTCAAACCTAGCTGTGGAAACTTCTGTTTTTCTGTTACAAGAGGTGTGTTTCTTTCCAGATCAGAAACTCTAACTGGCTTTACTGTAGCACTATAAACTTTTGTCTTGAATATAAAAGGTGGCAGACTGTGTAGATATAAGTATTTGTGGGTGTATACAAATAATATACACATGTGTACATATTGTATTGCATGATATACTTGTCCTTCCTTTCCCGTGGGAGGGAAATATTGATCCTCTTCATCATAAGTCTACTCAAGACATAAAAACTATATATGGTGTTTAGTGTATAGGTGTCTCCTATTTGCTTCAGCCTTGCTAACTATATTTACAAGATGATCGTTTTTCTTCCCAAAGATCTGCAGTGGGTTCAGATTTCTGATTCTAAAGAAGCTTTTAGACTTCTAAAACTGGGCTTGAAACACCAGAGTATTGCAAGCACAAAACTAAATACTACTTCTAGCAGAAGGTGAGAAAAACATTGACTATGGTGGTTTGGGGGAGATTGAGAAACTGAGATATAAATACAAAGCTCTAAATATCTTAGGTTTTGATTCTGAAAGCCTGTAATAGTATGTGACCCAATGTTTTGAGCCGAAAGGATTCAATCATGCCACAGGATGAACATGCATAAAAGCTTAAAAGCATTCTTTAATATTCTCCTTCAAGTAAAAATGCTTGGCTGCTTTCTATTTAAGTGTCAATTTCTGCTGTAATATGAAAGCTTGATGCTTCATCTTGCATAAAAAAAAAATTACAGAAGGTCTTTTTAAAAAACTTGTATTGAAATTGAATGAGTAAATACTTGAATATGTTGACAGATTCTGTGAAGGCTTGAACAGATGTTCTAGGGATTAAAGACTATGAAGATATTGGTCTTATTTCATCTCAGCCATCTTAAACTTTTCCTTTCAGTCATAGCATATTCACAATTAAAGTATTAAAGATTGAAGTTTCGGAAGCACCACGAGTGACACGAGTCAATGAGTAAGTTGAGAGCTGAGTCTCCTTTGTTTCCTATGTTGATGTTGCTAGCTTGTCTACCATTCTCTACACTGCTGCAGTAATACTGTGCTATATATGCATCAGATACCCATAGCAGTCATGCACAAATGGTGGTGTCCCCACTTTGTGAACTTGTATGGTGCTTGGTCCTCTATTGTAAGCCACCAGATAGTGTTATTCTACACTCCTCTCGTTCAGGAGGAGATTCCTGTAGTCAACAATACTCAATTTCAGGTCTTGTACAAGTCCTCAGAAGGAAGATGATGTGAAAGTAGTATTGAAAGGGATGGAGGAGTTTGTAGTTGAGTACCAAGAATTTTTTTTTTCTGCAAAAACTAACTACAGTGAAAATTGAATAGTGTTTTCACACTTTTCAAGTGTGGCGGAGAGAAAAAAAAAAAAAAAAAAAAAAAGAAAAGAAAATCACATTCTTATCTGTTTTCAGATTGTCTCTTTGTGATCTTGCTGGTTCCGAAAGATGTACCAAGACACGGAATGAAGGTGATAGATTAAAAGAGAGTGGAAATATAAACACCTCTCTTCTAATTCTGGGCAAGTGTATAAATGCGCTCAAGAACAGTCAACAGTCAAAGTAAGTAATCTCTATTAATTAGCTCTATTTTCTCTTAGTGGATATTGTACTGTCCTGACTGTACTCCTCTACAAAATACATTGGCTGCTGAGTTGAGCCCCACTTTTCCTTCTGCCCCCCCACATCAACACTCTTACTTCTCTCCCATATGTAACTAGCTACATGCAGCCTATGCACTATTTAGGCTCTAGCTTTAGTGACCTAAATGAGACTGAAGTTATGCAGATATGTGTGCTAGCTGTTTAAGTGGTGCAATATTATAGTCACATTTGGGCATAACAGTCCAAGGAGAGCTTTCTGCATGGGTTCTAATTTGACAGACTATCCCCAAAATTAAAATAACTCCCAGTCAAACTGCTGCTGACTCTGCCTATTGTGTTTTCCCAAATTCATTTATATCATAATATGGTTCCTGACAGCTTATGCAAAGGCAATAACGCTTCAAAAGCAGATAAAAACCTTTCATATAGCTTATGTTCCTGTTAACTCTAACATCTGTTGAGTTTACCGTCTTGTTTCCTTCCTATTGCTGTTAGATGAGACAGATGCACTAAAAATAGCTAATTGTTAAAAAGTTGCGAACATACTAGGATCAGAAACAAAAAATCCAAATATTTTGGAAGTTTTAAACAATACCAAACAAATGTTCTTAAGGTATTAGCAAATGCATCTTACAGGCTGAGTAGAAAGCAGTAATAGTCTTAAAATGACTGTTCGACGTTAAAACGTGCACCATATGTGGTGCTCTAACCAGAGTGTCACTTTGGAGTTCTGTACTGTTATTTGTGCAACTGAACACTGTCATACGTTTGAAATACAGGTGACCCACACAGCAGCAACTATGTTTAGTTGCATTTTGGGAATTTTCATCTACTTCCTATAGACATCCAAACATCTACCACCAGCTAAATTCAATGACACAGCTCCTGGTTTAGGAAATACTGGGGGCTAGAAATATGTTTTGGGAAGAATTTCCATGCTTGGTTTATATTAATAGTGCTGTAGGGACACTTGCTGTTCTTCTTTCTAGGAGATCAGATAGGTCACAGACTCCTATCCCTCAGTATTAAAATACTATTTGCCTGGAGCTAAATAGGTCCCTTTCACTAATGCAATAAAGAAAAGAGAAGATAGAATATGGCCTACCTAAGTTTAAATATTGGATATACTCTTGATTTAAGTGCTTGCATTGATTGTGTTATTGTAGCCTGTCAGAAATTATAATGCTAAATAGCAATCTAAACAGCTATGCAAACTACTATGCAGTCTCTTTACAAATGTCAGAAGGCAACTAAATTTAAAGGCTATTGCTCCTGGGTGGTATAAATATCTTGAATATTGACTGGAAGCTGTCTAATTTCTGATCATCTGTTTTTTGTCTTCTAAAGGTTGCAACAGCACATACCATTTAGGGAAAGTAAACTAACTCATTTCCTTCAAGGTTTCTTCAGTGGAAGAGGGAAGGTATACATGATAGTAAATATAAGCCAGTGTGCTTCAGCATATGATGAAACGCTCAACGTGCTCAAGTTCTCTGCCATCGCGCAAAAAGTAAGCGTGCTGTAGTCATGGTGCTGATCATGCCTTTATTGGCCTTAAGGGGAAGGGTCCTTCCTTTTTAAGGACATGAATCTTCTTGCTAACTTTGGAATCTCTTATGTTTGTGTGTGTGTGTATGTATATATAAAAACATATATATTATATATATAAAAAATATATATATGTGCATGTGGTGGCTTTTGTTTTTGTTGGTTTGTTTTTGGCAGACTTGATATCCTTGTATAGCTATTAGACTATGCTATAAGGAGTACCCTTTTTGAATGACCAGCATTTCCAGCTAAAAAATCCAATTTTGACAAACTTTAACAGACTTTAGAGGAAGTTTTCTGTGATTTTTTTTTTTTAAAATGTTCTTCTACTCATAACATATCCCTATCAGGGAGAGTACTGCTAGCTGTGTTAGTATGCTAGTGTTATCCTGCTCATCTCTGGTACTGAGAAAACAAATTGAGCAGGAAAAAGGGGTGTGAAAGGACCTTTATGTCTTAAGAGGTTTTGGTGGGAAAGTGGATATTAGCAGAATATGTAAGAGTGAATACAGTATGGTGCGACCCAAATGAAATTTGCTTCAGTCTTTAAAGGAAGCCATGGAAAAATATGTGTTGAAAGCTAATGTGGTCGTAGATACCTTTGGGAGGTGGACTCATGTAAGCAGGTGAAGTGGAAAACTAGAGGGAAAAGAATGTGAAGGTGACATGATTGTGCAAGAAATAGGATTTGTAGGGGGCTATTGAGTTGTTTGTAGCTAGGAGAAATACAAACCCCTTGTGGAAGAGGTAGCAGCCTCCCTGTGGGCTGTCAAGCTCATTCAGCTTGGTGCTTCAGGAATAAAAAGGGTTGGATGCACAAATGACTGCTCAGTGTTCTAGCTGGAAACTGGTATAACGGTGATTCTAAACAGTGTGCACAGGGGATATATAGGGAAGTGCAGGTGTTTCTTGGAAGAACCAGGCAAGAATTAAGAAATGCTTTTTTCTTAAATAGCTGTTATTTTTTTTCTGAGTAGGTTTTAGTTCTGGACAACTCTGTTCTTCCCCAAGATCAGTCATTTTGCCAAAAATCTGCAAGAGATTCATCACTTAGTGACACTCAAATGCCTATAACAAGGAAAAGAGCTACAATCCTTTGGGACAGAAGCTTGGAAGATGTGATTGAAGGTGATGATGAGATGGAAGAACAGCAGAGTATGTCAGGAGAAGAAACAGAACAGAAATATGAAGAAAATAAAGTTGTTATTGGAAAGGAAGAATATATGGTATGTGCTAGGTTTCTTTAAGAAGGAGCATAGCACAATTTTAAAGCAGCGTATTCTCCCTGTTACCCTGCATTTCCCCTGCTCCTTCCAATCGCCTTCATTCTTTCCAAACCAGAGTTGTGAACTGAAAGTAGGATTGCTCGTGGCTTATTGTAGGAAGCTTGCAGCAAATGCTTGTAAAGCCAGAGTAGAAGAATGAGAATTGCAGACTTGTTTTTCTCTGCTATTAGTAACTTGTGATCAGTACAGAGTGAGGAATATCTGTTTTTATGCAAAACAAGTATCTTTTGTCAGTTTCATGTTTAAAAAAAAAAAAAAACGAAAATACTTTTTAAGTGGAACAGTTTTGATCTATTTTGGACTAGTGCTTGCTTAAAGCCCTTCCAAAGAAGGCAGAAAGGACAAAAGAGAGGGCTGGAGGGCGTTTGAAAAATTTCCTTAATATCACCTAGGAGGGGGTACTTTTTAAAAAGACATTAGATCATTTAGTGCTTAAACGTGACTTTTCAAATATGAAACTTCAATTTTCAGGACGGGGAGAAGAAAAGGGATGGGGGAAAAAAAAAGAGAGAGAGAACACTCAATGTTTCCTGTACCTGCCTGTGTGTGCAGACTTTTAAAATTTTTGTGCCAGTAACAAACACTACATTTGGATTTGGTAACGAATGCTTCTGCTCATCAGATAATGAGAGGAATGGAAGAGCAGCTCCCTCAAGATAAGAAGTGTAGTGTTAGTGTTTCAGGAATGGGGGAAATGGTCACTTCTGTGAAACTATTGCTTCAGGGGATTGATGATTGATTGTGATTCCAGACCCTGTTGAGTCTTATAGAAGACTTGAAAAACAAACTTATTGCTGAGAAGAAAGAAAAGCTAATGCTGGAGCTAAAAATTCGTGAAGAAGTGACCCAAGAATTTACCCAATATTTTGGACAGAGGGAAACAGATTTCAAGTAAGTTAACTTCAAGTGCTTATAAATTAATAAGGAGATTTTTTCCTTATTTCTAATAACTTTTTAAGTCTTTCTCTTGAATATAATAAACTATACTTTTCTGCTAGAATTGACAGCTCAATGTATCGGTATCTACTTGAACTCTTAGCTCAGGAATAATCCTCAGTGTGTATGGAATCCATAAGCAACATGTGTTCTTGTTGGGCTGAACTGTGCCAGGGTAAGACCTTTAGGTCTTAGTAGTCAGTGTACTTGTCTCCCACATTTTTGAGCAGAATATAATAAAGCAGAGCTGCTGCACTGGATTGGAAGTATTAGGCTACTGTGTCAAAACACAGAAAAACATTGGTTTTGCCTGTAGGAGGCAAAACCTATTAGTGACTTGTTAACATCACAAAGTAGTTTGATTTTAGCAGACGGTTGTTCTTTCCTGCTGCAGAGAGTGCCTTTCTCGTGAACGGGAACGGCTCGAAGAAGATTCTGAGAGACGTTTGGAAATCTTCAAGGAACTTGTCAATGGTTACACTAAAAGCCTCGATGAGGAAAAACTACAGGATCTCTCTTGCAATGAGCAAGCTGGGCCTCCGGTATTTTATTTTCATTTTGTTTCCCCTAAACCTCTTGCCTGTTACTAACCTCTGGTGTTTGAAGGATTGTTTCAGGGAATTGCATGTTCTATAACTATTTCTGAACAAATAGATCTGTCTTTCATAAGTCTTATGCATAAGCCTATATGGAGTCTTAGTGCCGTAAACCTGCTGTACATTCCCCTTCCTTTCTTCCCCCTCAACACTTTTGGATTGAAATGTGGTGGCATTTACTATATATAAAGCAATTCCAGGAAACTGCAAGTGACTGCTCTTATGGTATAGCATGTTGACATAAGTGCCTATTTAGCTATAAGTTGAGATTTTTTTCTTCATACATAACACTGAGCTAAAGGGCTTCTAGGTGGTTCTTCTCTCCCCTTTCTACTTACAACTGTTGTAGCTACAACTGAAACAATGAGAATTATATGTACAGTAGGTCACTTCAGCTATTTTCTTTTCGTACTATTTAATGATAATAGAATTTTTAGTGCAGGAAAGTTGACAATCAAATAGTACGTGAAACATGATTTTTGAAACTGCTCTTAAACCTCTTATGGTTGATCTCAAAAGGGTCTTCCAATTTTTCTGTAGCAATAGCAGCTATTTTGTTGTCATCTTGCTTTTTCTAAAAAGATACATATTGTCTTTCAGCAAGGAGGATGTAGCATCGTTCAAGACAGCTGCAGTGATCTTGAGGTCATTATTGATTCCCTGCAGAACGATGTCATTGGTATTAAAAAGCAAGCAGAGGCAGCACACAGGTACATTATGTCCCTAGAGGACCCACAGGAGGCTATAGGTTGGCTTGAAAAACAACTAGGAAGGACTACCACTGAGCTAACTAAGACTAAAGAAGAGCTGACAAACAAAACCACTGAACTCATGAAAACTGAAGAAGAGCTGACACAAAAAAGCAGAGGTGAGTTAGGCATAAAAGAGTGCAGAAAGGAAAAAATGAATGAAATGTCTGCAGAATAAAAATAGTTCCGGTGTTTTATCCAATTAAATTGCCTGGGAACCTGTTAAAAATCATGTTACAATTTTAGGATCAAATTGTATATTCAGTGATGGTAACAAGTTAAGTTCTGTGTTATATTTGAAAGCATTCTGAAGAATTCAAGTTGTGAATGTTTTGTTATCTTTTCCAGTGTAAAACCTAGAACAGGGAGTAGTTAGGCAGCAAGTATCTACAAAACAACCTGCTATAGTGTTTCCTAAACAGCTTTTGAAATGTCTTAGAAACCAACGCAAACAAATGATTATTTCTAAAAACAACTCAAATCCTAGAAGATTTAGGGAAATGGTTATTAGGAAAACCATTCCCTGGCTTTTTGCTTGATGCAGCTTCCTGTTCCCATTACAGAGTTTGAAATGCAAATGGCTAAACTGGAAGAGTCTGCAGTGCAACTGAAAGAAGCCACTGAGGTAACCGGTTGTGGGGAGTGCCTGTGGGGAATTCTATTGCACCTCTTGCCTTAAGTCCCTGCTTTAAGTCATATCCTGTTCTGGTAGCTTCACATATGATGGTATGTTTTGTGCCCATTCATGTCAAGCTTAATTTAACTGACCTTACTTGTAACTGCCTAGCATAGCTGAACTTAAAACACTACTTCAGAGGCTGACTGAATTGCTGTTCTTTATCTCCAAGAAAATGAATACCCAGAATAAAAGGATTCAAGAGCTAATGGACATTGTGGAGCAAAAAGATGATGTTATTACAAGACTACAAGATTTGATAACCAATTTAGAAGCAACTGTAAAAGATTATGTAAGTCTTAAACATCTATATTTTCTTCTAAGCAAAAAGTCCATGCTTACAGTGGATTTCACCGTTTTGCAAAGTTGGCACTTCTGTAAGCAATAGATATTAGGTTCAATGGCAACAAGTAGTTGACACTGAAAGCAAACCAGACTTTTAGTGAGAAGTGGTGTGAGGGGAGGAAGATGGTACTTTTAGAAACAGGGCTGTGAAGATTTTTTTGGAAAAGTAGATAAATTAGAGCCTTTCTCAAGAACAAGCTCAGAGCAGGAGGCTTTAAGCAGTAGGACAAGAGATTCTGATGCTGTCTCTTTCCTTCTGTCTGAATGAAAAAGAAGAATGAATGAAGATGTTCCTGCAGCAAGAGGTTAAGTTTGAATGAAGTTAGAAGGGTTAATGTGAGAAACTGTTTGTGCTAACTGGCAACAGGAGTGGTGTGGGCCCTTGGGTAGTGTGTGGTTTCCCCTACCAAAAGAAGAGCACTAGTGCACCAGCCATCCACTCCAGAGTATTTGTATTTCTGCTTTTGATATGATTGATAAACTGGTTGTCTACTAGCTTGTTAGCTACCAAATTGAAAACCTTGGCATAATGTATATAGATTTAAAAAAAATAAAATAGGCGCTTGTGGATTCTTTTGAGGCCTGATGTGAAGTGGCCTGAAAGAATTCAGAGAGCACTTATAAATTCACATTGTCAGTGCTCTGATCACTTATTTTTTCCCTGCAATACTCAAGGTCTTTAGCCTTTTTAATGTCCTACTCCCCCTTTTTGCTCCACTGCAGTTTAGCTTGCTCATAGCATGAATGCTGAAAGGGTGATAAAAGCCATAATGACAGCCACCTATTACGAGTGCTCTTTCCAAGAGTAAGATTCAAACTCTAGTGCTTCTGTGTGACTCTAACACAATCTGAAACTTAAAGCACTGCTGTGAGTCTTAACTTTGTAGATTCCTGAAGTATTATGGATGAGTAATAGAAACTTGGAAACGTTCTCATGACTGACAACTTATGGTCCTGTGAAGAATCAAACTTTCCTGAAGTCAAACTTATAGTCCAAAGTATTGATGGCAGAACTTACAGTGCAACCTGGAAGCTTTTTATCTTCCATGATAAATGTGATCTATTCTCTTGCTGAAGTTGGTTAAAATATCAAACTCTAGTCACCATGACAAAAAAGGGAGGAACTTTTTCAAAAAGCAAACACCTCTACAGGTCAGCGTTTTTTTTACACTATTTTTTGATGTCAGAAATTCTTTTCATGTGGTAAACAAGCTCCTTTCATATGGTGTCCTGAATTTCACAGCTTCCCCAGCTCCTCTTCTGCCTCTGTACTGTGCTTTTAGTATCTGCAAAGGTACTTGCTCTTTAACAGGTGTCTGCATGACTTGTATAGAGGCTGTTAGAACATGTTATGCAGATTATGTTCTAAAAGCATTTGCATATTAAAGCTTAGTAAATCTTCTGGGTGCTCACCTTGTAAAACTTCCAGGTAACTGGTCTTACTTTAACACAGGACAGCACTGTGACTACCATTAAAAGAAAACTGGTAGAGGAGAACACCAAGAGAGTGACTGAAAGCTCCCAGCTCAAGGAATGTGAGGAAACTGTGTTGGAAGTAGGAAAAAAACGTTGCTTGGAAAATAAGCCTACTGTGGAAGAGCCACCTACAAAGAAAGGTACAATTTCTACCACCACTGAACAGGGAATCTTCCAAAAAAACTTGATTCCTGTTCCAGAAAAGAAGCAAAAAGTTGCGAAGCGTAAACTTTATCGTATGAGGAGAAAATCTGCTATGTTAAACTGTACACGTAAATAACTTATGTAAATATTGTTTGCAGAAGGTACTTTTTTATTACTAAGAACTTAAAATAAAAATTGGTTTTTAGATGCTGTTGCCTTTCTGCTGCTTTTCCTTATCTCATACTAGCAGACTTGGCTGTAGGTCTCAAAGTACTCTTAATAGTAGATTCTGTGCTGTATTTGCTGCACTTAGTCCTCTGGGAGGGTAGTATTGTCTGCTCTAGTGCTTTAAAATGGTAGAAATAAGCATCAAAGGTGTCTGACTGTTTGGTCAGTCATATAGTATGTGTTGTAGAAGCTGAAGTTTATCATGGACAGTGTACACAGTGACACTGACCAAGATGGTGCTGACAAAGGGAAAATGCACTCAAATGCAATGAGTGAAAGTGAAGTTTTAACTTAATGTATAGGATGCTCTTGTATAACTGTCACACTTGCATTTCTGTCCTTCTACTTTCCTTGCTTTACCTGCAAGTTTAACAATCTTGTTGCAAGGGGATAAACACAGAAGCTGGAGTCAAGGATCTGTGATGGTAGGGGACAAAGTTATTCCTTTAATAGGGTTTTTATGGGTGAAATTTAGTGCTGTGGGCCTGGCCTGAGCAAGATGTTTATTTGCCATGTCTGCTAACCTTTCACTTGACATGTGAACATAGAGGGACTCCTTCATAGAACTAAGGAAAGGATATACAAAAGGAGAATTGGAATTTCTTTCCCTCCTTTCTTATCTTACTACTGCAAAATAAATTCAAATAGGAAACCTTCTGGGACTTGCCTGGATGAGAACAGGAAAGCAAGATTACAAAAAGCACAAAGCGCTGTCTTCATAAAGGAATAGTATGTTAAAGGGGACTTGCCAGATTCTTTTCATGGGATCACAAAAAAAATGGGGCTGGAGATAATGAATAAACTGGATGCAGAATTATTGTTCACTAGATCTTGCTGTGTAAACCCCTTTAGAGGGATTTAAAATGTCTAAAAATTTTTGGCACAGTATGGAGTAAACTTTTGGTATCCCTTCTCTGTGGAGGGAGAGGAAGCAAGTGATTCAAACAATGCTCAGAATAAACTAACAGCCAGCAGATTCATAAATAGATGCAGCAAGGGCGGCTAGGATGGAGTCTCTAATATTTTTCCCACAATTCTCACCCTTTTATTTCCCCTTTTATGTGAGGACAGTCCTGTAGTGCCAGGACTTGTCTTGTCTGACAGTGTATGTTTTAGAAGTTGAGGTCTCATTCCCTACAAAAAAAAGTACAAGTCAACCCTGGCTAGGATGGTGCTGGCAAAGGAAAAAGGCAAATGTGTTTACCTCTTTTACTAAAAGAGGCAAAATATTGGAGCAGGGTTGACCAGATATGTGGCTAAAGAGGCACATCTGATGTTCATATCACTTATTGGAACAAGACTCTGGTGTAGATGTTCTGGTGTCGATGAGGAAGTTCTGTCTCTGTCTTAAGCATGTCCTTCATTTGCCTCTAACATCTTTGACTGGGATGAGTATTGGAATCTAGCATAATCATTTAATACCCCTAGAATAAATGTCCCAGGGACGAAAAAAAATGAAGCTGATAGTAGACCCTTGAACATATGAGATGGCAGTGAATTGGCTATGATCTTGTACTAGAAGACAATTAAAAATCAGAAATGTGAGAGCTTTTTATTAAGCAAGAAATTAAAAAGGGTAGTTCTGCTCCTGCAAGAAATTAAAGGGGTAACTCTGCTCCTTAACATAGATACTGCTCTTGGAAAGCACAGGTTATGCAGTGAAGTTAAATACCTGTCTCTCCTACCTCTTACTTTCGATAGCCCCAGATATCAGACTTTAACTGAATTGTTAGTTGTTCCATGATGGTGAAACTATAGAATATATTTTATATTTTTTTATATGTACCTGGTATAACAGAACAACAAACAGCTATATTGGAATGGCTTTTTCATAGGAGTTAGATGCCAATGATGCATAGGCAAAGACTATTCAGAGAATGTAAATTACCTTGGCCTGAAGTTAATGTTTTGGACCTTTGAAGTCCTAGAACTTTCCTGCCATGTTCTGGATGTGGCTTCTGGGTTTGTTTCTCAAGACTTTCTGCATAGAAAGCTTCTGGACTCAGTGCCATGTGTCTTGTAGTAATGTTATTCTGCTTTGCTATGTGACTATTGCTGTCAATACAAAGCATCTAGGTTGACTATAAATCCTCTTACAGAAGATCTTATCCTTCTCGCTATGGGTGCTTTGGCTAGGCTCTGTTTTTTTTTTTTTTTTTTTGCCTTAGATCACTAAATTATTATAAACTTTTCTAAAAGAAGAGCAGCTATGTTAGGCCTTAAGTCTAGTATAAGGAAACTGCAGTATTTAATCAGTTTTCTTGGAGCTATGAGATTGGGGATTTGTGTAAAGCCATCTCCTAGAATCAAGTTCTTGGTCTTTTGATTTGGAAAAATGGTTTCATTCCATAATTAATACTTTTACTTATTTACTTAGTGCCTAGCCCAAACGGACAACTTGATAGGTCCAATCAGAAGAGATGCAGAGAGTACTGTGGAATGTGGTCACTTTTAAAAACAATTGATACAATGTGAATTAAGATGAAAAGCACCATTGCTAACATGACTACTTCTTGGTGATGGGTAATGGATGGCTGCTTGTGAAATGCTGGCTCTATTGCGAGGCTGCTGCCATGCACTGCAGGTGCATCTGTGTGCTCAGCGCTGCCTACACGAGGGGCCTGCCAAGCTCCCTCTTGCTGTAGTTACAGTGCTTGGCATCTTCCCAAAATATGTGGTTGTAATAGCCTTGGGATTAAAGAGAAACCTGTGAGGGAGGGCATAGCATGCATGTTATTTGGGGAACTTAGAAATAGACTAAAATCAGAGTATGAAAGAAGCTTTTCAGAAAAATATTCTCCCCCTTAATTCATTCTACATTTAAAGCCAATAGATTAAAGGGAATAAAATATAACTATAGCTAGTGAGTGTTACTACATATGGTGTATATATATGCACTATACTACATATATATAAAATATATATATGCTGTCAATACAAAGTGAAGTTTGAACAGAACCAGGGCAGGCTCTTTGAGACCATTGAAGGCCTTTTGCTGCAGGTTGTGTCTAAAAGATTAAACTAGAGTATTGATTTAACCAACCTAAGCTGTATATTTTTAGGCGCTGTTAAAGAATGTTGGGAAGATGATTTGCTAGAGCAAGAGAGAACTAAGCACATGAAACAAAATACTTTGGAGAACTGTGCAGAAATAGCAGAACCAAGGGGAAGAACTGAAACCTTGGAATCTGAGTTAGCTGCACTGGAAGAACAATACAGAAGAGAAAAGGCTGAAAAAGAAAAGCTTGTCAGACAGGTGACAAACTTAGGCTATGACCTCTCTGCCTCAGAAGAAACAGCATCTAGTCTGAGGGAGGAACTTCAGCAGTGTCGAGATAACTATCAAGAAGCTATGTCTGAATTAAGAAAACAGAAAGCTATAAATAAGGAACAGGAGGAAAAGATTGTTCTCTTACGTAAGGAAGTAGAATGTGCCAACCAAAATATAATTGATAAAGTGTCACAAATAAAAACAATGCAGTCCAAAGTAGGTGATCTATGTAAATATTGCATAGAGTCTCATCCTATGGATGTTGATTTGACTGACCTAAAGGATGTCTTAGAATCTCAAAAAGATGAACCAGAGAGATCTCAAGCTGGTCCTTTAGACGTGCAATCCTGGGTGGCTTCTACAGAAGACGTGAGACGGGACAGCTCCTTTCACTGCAGCATTGAAGGCATTTGGGAAGAATGCAAAAAAATTATTAAGGCTTCCTCACAGAAAAGTCAACGAATTCAAGAACTGCTCCAACAAGTGGAAAGCTTAAGCAAGGATCTTGTTGAGAGTGAAAGTGATAATAATCAGCTAAAAATAAAACTAAGTGAATTTACAAATCAAGCTACTCTGTCCATAAAGGAAGAAGTTCTTGTGAATCAATTGCAAGAGCAAATTCAGAAGAAAACAGAAGATTCCGTAAAACAGGCTGCTGAACATGATAGAGCAATTGCACAGTTTGAAGAGGAAGTTGCCAGCTACAAAGAAAAGGTGAAAGAGATGGAATGTCTCTTGGAGGATTTTAGAACTAAAGATGACAACAGGACAAATTTAGAACAAGTACTTAAGGAAAAGGAATCTATTATTTTAAATCTAGAAAGTACTGCAGTAGTCGTGCAAGAGCAATGTGCTAATTCAGAAAAGAAGTTGAAAGAATTAACTGATCAGGAAATAAATCTGAAGGATCAAGTTGTGCAACTGAAGAACAGCTTGGAGAAGATGAAACATTCTCTTCAGGAAAAAGAGAAAAATGATAAAGAGAAGGCACAATCCACAGAACTGTAAGTAAATACTGATATAACTCAGTCCTCTGAGAAGTGATCTGAGATAAAAGTACCTTCTGTGAGTGCTGCTTCCATAATAAAGTTTGCATGCTTATCAACGCTGTTAACTAAACTGCTTCTTTAAGAAGTTCTGATGTGTTTCTCAAAACTTATTTGTATATTTTGCTTGCTTTTCCCTTTTTTCCACCTATTCATATAGGCTCCCAGAAATACAGATTTGAAGTGTGCAAGTGTTTTAGGGATAAAAAGAACATACATAGAAATTTTTTAAAATGGGGGTATCACTAAGTTTTTTGTTGTGCAAATTTCCAGAAAGGATTTACAATCTAATTTTATATCCTGCTACTCACATAAAAGCCAGACGCCACTTTCATCAGGAAGTACATGATACTGAACTTGCTCTGTCTGAACTTGTCTGCTATAAGGACTTGAAAAGATCATAGAAGTAGGAAGGTAGAACTATCACCAGTTCCTTCTTTTGCAGTTTTAAACTAGAGATTATGCTGTGGATGAATTGCAGTCGTACAAAGGTAGTTTTAAGATGTTGTGTGTACTCTCAAGTGCAACTCAACATGGCTATGCAAGGCCTTAGGCTTCTAGAGATTTGCCAGATTTTCCACATATGGAACCTAGGGCAAAATCTGATTTTGATTATTGTCTGTTATAGAAATGTTTCATACATTTTATCTAGTTTTGAAGTTAAAAAAAAAGTTATGTTTCCTTTCTGTGTGTGTGTGTATATGTACACATACAAAAATATTTACATATTTGTTGCAGTGTTGTGAATTTTATTTTGTCTTTTTTGACACTTACAAAGTCTCATTGGGATGTTGATGTCCACTTGAAATCTACTTGAAACTAACCTTGTTTCCCTGTTAGTCTTGGGTGTTTTTTGTGTTTTGTCTCTGTGTGTGTGTTTTTGTCTGCTTGTTTGTTTTTTTCCCTGCCTTATTTTCTCTTTATTGCAATGGTTGGAAGTAAAACAGAATTAAAAATTTTGAGGAGTTAAAATCTGAAAAATAATACGAACTTGGTCATATCTGAGAGAACGATTAAGAATCAGAAGTTAGAATTTACATTAACCTGCATGTGCTGTTGCTTTCTGAGATGTATAGCATTGTAACGTTATTTCTCTCTTATTTTCTGATACAAGGTTGAGTAAAGAGCTCTCTGAGAGTTCTGCCTTAATACAGAGTCTGAAGAAAGATCTCCAGAGGAAAGAGGAAGAGTATACAGATTTGAAAGAGAAATTTTCTGATGCCAAGAAACAAATTGAGCAAGTACAGAAAGAGGTCTGTAATTAAAGCCAAGTGTTCTGCAATATTTTGTTTAGGTATCTGTTAGGCAAACCAGGTTTTTTCAAACTGTTGATGCTAGAAATACTTTGTACTAGGGCTATTTAAAGACCCATATTTGGAATAATAATGAATCTTAAATAACAATGTTGTTGAGACTATAACCTAATGAGAAGATTAGAGATCAGAATACGGATCAATACAAATATTGAAAGGGGGAAAATGTTATTGGTATTCTTTGAAGAGGTCTATAAACTGATGACTAAGCTAGCTATGGAGAGGGAACTTTATAATAATCATGATAATAGTAATAATAACCTTTTATTGTTATTATGTGAGTTGACTTCCAATTGTGAAAAATACTGATCTTGAAGAAGAAATCTTGATGGGTTGCCGGAAGAGGAAAAGACCTAGCTTCTAGATTTAAAAACATAAAAATATATGTAAATTTATTAAAAATATGTATGTATATATACATGTATAAATAAATATAAGCTTTGCTTTCTATTAGGCTTGGGAAGAGGAAATAAAGCAATGAAGGGATGCAATTACATTTAACAACTTGAATTTTTACTATTTAGTTATTAAGCAGCAACAGTTCTTTAAACCTGACAAGGTATTGCATCAGCTCAAAATCAGTAAGATTATTGCATGCATTTGGGCTTGAAAAATGAAGCTTTAAAATGTTATTTGTTCTTTTCTTCTCCCCAGCAGCTCAGCAGCTGTTGACACTGTCCTTGTTCTAGGCAGCATTCCACAGCTAATTCCCCTCTACTTGAGGGAGCAAGGAACAGATGAGGTCATATTTTAAATGGACAAGTGTTGGGGTTGTGTGGTTTTTTGTTTTTTGGTTTTTTTTTTTTTTTTGTCTGCCAAGTATTGTAACTGATTTGATGTCAAAGTACTCGCCTTGGAAAGGATGTACCGGACATCAGTACAGAATTTCAGCCCCTGAAATAAGTTAACCAAAATCTTTGTGTGCAACAACTTAACTTATAAATGCAAATATTAGGCTGTTTAGCTTAGAGGTGATAAGCACATTATGGTGAGCTGTCAAAGTTAGCTTCTTTGCCCTTTTTTGGGGCTCTTTTGCAGGTGTGCACAATGCGTTCAGAGGAGAAATCCTTGCGAAACAAAGTTAATGAACTTGAAAACAATAAAAAACAGCTCGGAGAAGAGTTGGATATCAAACAGCGCACAATCCAGCAACTTAAAAAGGTAAACTTAAAAAGCTATTATAAATCTCTTTATAATTTGTTTTTTAATCAATCTGTTAACAAGGTTAGAATTGAGTCAAGCAAATAGAGGAAGCCTGCAGAAATTGAAATAAAGTAAGACTGGGGGCTGAAATGAATTTTTGTGTTAGAAGAACTTCTCATTGCAGGATTTTGTCAAGTTAATTTAAATAGAACACTCTGTCTAGTGAATGCTTGCTTTATACTTGAAAATGCCCTGATTCTGAAAATCTTAATATGTTAGTTGAAAAGTTGCTAATTTTTTTTTACATGCTAGCTGCTGAGCTTCTATAGCATGTATGTAAGGGAGGGGAGGGGGTGTATTTTTTTTATATATAATATAAAATCTGTTTATTTGTGATTCTTTCAAGTGTTCTGTTTATTACTTACTAAAACCCAGAATTATTTATCTTTAGACTGATACTGGTATCTAGTATATGTACTTATCTTCTCTGTATATATTTTCTCTAAATTTGCTTCCAATGTGGTGTTTAGGAGCAGCTGAATAATAAGAAGCTGGAAGAACTCTCCATACAGAATGAGAAATTACATAAAGGTCAGCAAGAGACACTCCTGTTCTGTTCTTAGTAATATAATGAGCTGTGTTGTTAACCATTTTGAAAAGTCCTGTAGTACTTGGTTTTTTTACAAGCTCTTTGAGAAAATTCCAATGTTGACATGAAAATGTTAGTCAGGGACCAGGTATTGACTTAGAATTATCAGGTATTTTTAAAAGTAAAGAAATAGGCTGGGAATAAGAAATTAAAGGGGCAAGGAAGTAAGAATTTTCTGTATTGATGCTTGTTTTTAAAAGTTGCCATTTTAACAAAATGCAATATGGTAACACTAGCATGAGAGAGAGAAATGTAATAGTTTGGGAATAGTGACTTACTAAGACAATACAAGCAATAGTGTGACCTAAGTAACACTGAAACTCCTAAGTCATGTTCATAAGAACCACTAAAGAATTTTGGAAAAATGTATTTCAGTAGAAAAGCTTTTAACTGGGGCAAGTGAGAAATATTTGTATTGAGGGGACTTTAGCAAAGAACCTTGGGGACTAGGAAATAATGGCTTAATTGCACATTTATTTTCAAATATTTAGATCTCTGCACAAAAGAAAAAATAATTGAAGATATGCGGATGACACTAGAAGAACAAGAACAAACCCAGACTGAACAAGAACAAGTGCTTAAAGCTAAACTAGAAGAGACTAACAGATTAGTTTCAGGTAAACTATTTCTTTAGGGAAACAGGAAGTCAGAATTACAGTTTAAACATACTGTGTTTTGATGCAAAATATGTTTGAAAATTCCACTTTTAATTGACTGTGTTTAGGCATTAATTTTAGTAGTACATCAATACATTTTTAATAGTTTCAGCACACCCTTTGTGGTTGTAGTAATAACTCTAATCTTAGAAGAAGGGTCTGTGTGTGTGCGCGCGCGTGTGTGTTATACACCATGTAATCTGTTTTTGTACATTGAGCAGAATTAGAAGAATGGAAGCAAAAATACAGAGAGCTGATGAACCAGAAGAATAGTGATCGGCTGTGGAAGGTATATAAAGAAGAGAAAAGCGTAAATGCAGATACTGAGGAATCAATAAAGCTGCAAGAAAAACTGAAGGTAAAATGTGATGACAATTCATAATCAATTTAAATCAATCTCCTCAATTTAAGAGAAGGCTAAATCTAGCTTCTGTTATTTCATCCAAGAATTTGGACGTAGTATAAAACACTCATAATGGTACAGGAAAGTTCTTGTAAAGGCAGCTGTGCAGCAAGGTCTGGATACAGCATCACTGGAATATTTTTTTGTGCTTCTGTTTTCCTGCATAACTTTCTAATGTTTCTACTGAATAAAGCAAATGCTACAGAGTGGACCATATAATATTCATTGTTTCTAATGTACCTATGCAATAAATACAGTCTAAGTGCATAATTCGTTTGTTCCATATATTCAGGAAAGGAACACTAAGACAAAATAATTGCAACTTCAGAAGTTGTCCAATAAACCTGTTTTCTGTCAGACACTTAAGCAACTAAATCCAACTCTCTGAAAATCCTGGGCTTTTTGACCAGGAATTCCTCCACGTTGGTCTCAGGAGCTATCTCCAATGCGCCATCTGTCTTATGTGGGAGCATATATGACAAAATGTTTGGCTGTTGGAAGTGACAGGGGGGAAAAGGAGGCAAAGTTGTGCTGTGGATTGAAGTGATGTTCTGTGAACAACAGTCTCTGCCTAATGTTCAAACTGTGCTGTAATTTTTGCCTTCCAGTACTGAGGTAGGGTGTGTTAGAAAACTTATTTCTCTCAGGCAGCAATAGAGACTTGGAAGTTTTTTCTTTTAACATACTTTTAATAATTGGGAATTATAAATGAAAAATTTTCACTTCAGAATATGCTAGGGTAAACCTGCACTAGCATTTTCTGTCTTTGAAATAAGCCTGTTAATGGTAATCCATCATTTAAAATTACTTCAGCTTAATCTCTCACTATGGTTTTATTTGTGGTTTATTTAAAACAGGAGTATGAAGAAAAGTATCAAAAAGATAGAAAGAAGTGGCTTGAGGAAAAGATGGGACTCATAAGTCAAGTAAAAGAAGCTGAAAATCATCGCAACAGAGAAATGAGAAAATTTGCTGAAGACCGAGAATGTCATGCAAAGCAACAGGCAGAAATTGTAAGCAGCAGTTGATGGATTTCTGCACTTGTCTTGTGGGAGGTCTTGGGAAGTCCTGTTGTGTTAGTCTGGTGTAAAATGAGTCTCACGTGAAGCATTAACAATAGTACAGGTACTTGAGACTTTTTTTTTTAAAAAAAAAAAGCCTAGCAGAAATTGGCAAAAGATCCAGCCTTTCTTCATATGTTTCATAACAAATATTTGATCAAAATGGCACTGATTTTGCTGAGTGTACCTGAGATTTATAGTAAGGTGTGCATCTAGACCATTCAGGACTTGTCGTGATTTTAGTATCTTAAACATGAAATTGGTGATTGTACAGATTCATAAAATAACTCTGTTACTAGAAAAAGTTGGCAGTGAATTTCTGGATCTGCATTCAGTACAGGGGAATGCAAATACTGCTAGTGCTCTGTCTGACTTGGTCCAACATTTTCTTAGTGGAATGTAAAGCAAGGAAATGGATGTAGAGGATTGAGACAAATTGCCTGCTTTTGAGAGTCTATTATAGATACAGGTTTGTTTCATGAAGCATGGTTTGGTTTTGCATGTTCTTGATGAAATCACTATTTTTTCCTCTGAATTGATACAGAGAGAGAGAGTGTGTGTGTGTGTGCGCGCACTTTGATTTTTTTCAAGTTTTCTAGTGTTTTTTTAAGCTACAATATAACATTAACTATATGAAGCTGCACAAACAGCACAGTTTGATTATGCAGGGAAGGGTGTCTAATTGTAACCTGCATTTTCCCCACTTAGGAAAGACTTAATGCACAGCTGGTAGAGAAGGACAACAACCTTCAACAATGGCGTGAAGAAAGAGATAAATTAGTAGAAGCTTTGGAAATCCAGCTCAGGACTCTGGCCTCTAGCATCACCCAAAAGGATAAAGAAATAGCAGAACTGAAACAGGCTACGTTAAAGGATTCAGGAAAGGTCAGCTTTGGTTTTTTTAATTACCCATTAATGTTGCAAAACACTATTGTTGCTCTTACCATTTTGTCTGCAATCTTTTATTCTTAAATGCTATCATGCTGAAGATAATGATGCTGCTAATTTAAAAAAAAAAAAAAAAGTATACAAAACTGAATTTGCAGTAATGACGGTTCCAAAAGATTTAGTTGGTCAAATAACACAAAATCTAAGAAATCTAAGTAGAAGACTGTGTTACTCTTTTGTGGTTGCTCTGAATTGCTTTTCTTTGGGGACAGATGCTCATAATAATAACAACAAATAGCCCAACTCCTGCCTTTTTCACTGCCAAAGGCATCATGAATGCCCGGGAGGAGAACCTGTGGCTAGAGGAAGATGGAAGTACATAAGCAGAGAAAAGCAAATCTTATGCTGCCTCTTCCCATGCTTTTGCATGACTACTTCCCTTTCTACACAAACCCCATAAACAGAGAGGATTGGCTTTTTTTGTATAGTTTACTTGCTTAGTATGCAATTCTGAAACATGCTACTGAAGAGTTGGAGTAATGCTTCTATGTCCCTTAATTGGGTTTTTAATCAGTCTTCAATTTGTGTCATTTTTAATATCTTAGGATAAGAAGACTGTGATAGAGGAACAAACAACACAGTTGGCAGACAAAGATGAGATTATGAAAGATTTAAAGCAAGGTCTTCACCAAGATGATCTTCAGTCTTTAGCAGAAGCACCATCATCCAAAAAAGAACAAAATACAATGGATCAATCTGCATGCAACACAGAGGTATACTCTTGACTAGAAAATATTAGCAACATGTTACATTTATAGAAGATATTTTGTTCTTCTGTTGCCTTGATGTCTATTTTGGGGATGCTCCAAAATGTTAAAAAGGATTTTTTTATATAGTACCTTATCTTCTGTTTTGCATTGTTCTTTCCCACTTTTTTTTTAAATTCAAATGTTAAGGAATTTCAGCTTGACCTTTTTTTTGCATTGCTTGTAGTATGATAAAAGGGAATGATTTTGAAATTAGGGATGCTAGACCATACTGTGGTTGAAAAGAAAGACAATACCTTGCCTTCCCCTTTTTTTTAAAAAAAAAAAAAGAAAGAAAAAGAAAAAAAAAAAAAAAAAGAAAAGAAAAGAAAACTCCAAAAACCTGAACACTGTGTAAAGTGAGGATTAAGTCTGCATCCTTCCTGAACCAAGGGCCTTAGGGCCTGACTGGGCCTTTGTGTGCTGCTTGTATTTCAGTGTTTAATGAGGCAATTTTTGTGCTAAAGTGAGCTAATTCTATGTGACTTTGGTATTAATTGATGATGAACAGGGCTGAACATAGATGGCCTAACAATCCCTTCATCTATGGTGAGATGCAGCCCCTTCCTGGCAACTGGACTGTCTCCATAGGTTTCACCTCAGGCAATGATGAGTGCCATATGCACTAATAAAAGGTCAGGAAACTTGCAAAATGAACTTTGAGGTATTGAGAGGAACTGTCCTTCACCCAAATCCTGTAAGAACTTGGGAGCACGCAGTGAAACTAGCAGGGAGAGACTTTGGAGTGGGGAGGGGAGAAAAAAAAAAAAAGTACTTGTTTGGGAGCAGCTAGTGATCTTCTGGAGGTGATAGAAGCAGGTAATGTCAACAGGTAATAGACAAATTAACAGCAGAGAAACCCATAAACTTTCTTAAATGGGCACTTAATGTTTCAATGAATGTGTGCCTTGTGATGCTTCTAATGTGGCACTGGGGAGTGTAATAAGAACAGAGCATAGAAAGTTGTTGTGTGTGTTTAATAAAGCATCTCTGCTACTCCTGGAGGCAGAGTAGTGAGCTACATTAGTTGCATTTTTAGCACAATAGCATTTTAAAAATACTTCTGTTGACGCACTCAAGTCCTTAGGGCTGCAGTGGTGATACCCCTGCTCAGAATCCTGGCAGATCCTGTCGAAGAAGGTGACAGCCCTGGATTTCCCTTTAGCATTCCTGGTTTGAGTAGGAATATCTCAGAACCTGCTAGGGTGAACCAGAACAAGAAGCAAGAACAGCTCATCTGCTTGGGACCCCACAGCAGCTGCACAGCTGCCATGGAGAAGCAGGAGCCAGGGAGGCTCCAGCCCTCCCTGCTGACAGGGTTATGGGCATGATGGGCAGCGAGAGCTGCCAGCAAAGAGTTCTGCAAACTGACCTTTCCCTCCTTCTCTCACTGGGTAGTTCTTGTTGTCAGCTGGAACAAGAGGAGACTTTCAGCTTGTTGAGTTTGTGATGCTGCCTGAAAGTCTTTTCTCTATCTTCAGAGCCAAGGTGGTGATATAGAAGTGTCTCACGGGTTGAATTTGGCTTTTAGTTTGACAGATAGACTGTGTTATCTAGATAATTAACATCTCTACTGTAGAAGAGGAAGGGTTAAACTCTCCAAAAATAGGCTGAAAAATTAAACATTTTCAAAATACTTCCTGCCCAGATCCTGAGTGCTGAGCTTAAAATCACATGAATTCTGCCAATCGACAGTCATGTCAACTTTAGCATAAGAAGTGTGACTAGCTGTCCTTGAATTTGCTGGGAGACAAGGTGCCAGGTTGAGTTCACATTAAAATCAAGTTGTGTGTGTTGTGTGCGTTCCGAGTTCTCATACTCGGGAATATTGCTTTCTGTTTAAATTTAGAAGAAATAATCTTAGAGAATAAAGCTTAAACTCTGCCATAATTGAAATATCTTAAGTCTTCTATAAGCTAATAGCTGGCAAACAGAATGCTTGCTTTTTATGTATGTTTCCCCACCTTGTTTGTTTTCTTCAGATTTACTTTAAAGGTGGTTTGCTTAAAGTTTCTGTTGCTTGCAGGATCATTCAGACATTGTCCTTGATTCTTTGGAAGTGTCCACAGAAAATGGAAGAAGCAGTCGGTTCCCAAAGCCGGAGATGGAAATCCAGTTCACACCTCTGCAACCCAATAAGATAGAGGTGAAGCATCAGGGCAGCACCTTGCCAGTAACAGTTAAAATGCTCAAACCAAGAAGGAAAAGGAAGAGCGAAGAGATGGATGAGGTATGACCTAAAGCAACCAAGTCTTTTGTGCAGTTTTTAATGTATTACTGTAATATAGGAATATTTTTTCTCATGAGGTCCTCACTATGATCACTAAGGATGTGTCTTGTGCATGTGTATGTTATATATAAAAATTAAAAAAGCACCTACAAATATATGATGTATGTTTAAAACATAAAGCCTCTTTTCCCACAGAATTAGTGGATCTCTTGTCTGTGCTGAATTATGACAAGGGACTTGAATTCATCCGGTCCTCCTTTCCCTGACTTGTACTTTCTTGCTGCCTTCTACACGGTGTGCTTTCTGGGAGTACCGTTTGCTTCTGTCTGCAGCTTTGATCTGTGGGATCAAGGACTGATTCTATAGGATATATGATTGTTTATTTTGTCTGTCAGTTACTGGTGTCAATTACAGACTATTATGGCTATCAGAAATGTCTCACTTTATTCAGAAAAGCTGTAAACACAAATAATCTCTCAAACACTGGCTTTCTATATATATCTGATGTATTTGAATATTTCCCTTGAGGACATTATCAACGTGCAATGTTGCTTCACATAGATCTTGGAAAGAAAAGTTTGTTACATACACACATGACATCACATCCCATTGTGATGGTGCTTAACAATAGCACCATTGTTAAGCTGTCAGCATAGGAAATTTCTGTGCTGCCAACCTGCTCTTATAGTTGTCACTGTAAATCTGAGGTTGTATGTAGATTTACTGAGTGACTTTCAACTTGTATGTTTGCTTGCCAAATAGCTCCAAGCTGAAAGCGTAGCAAATAGAGAAAGAAGCAAACAACAAATATCCAAATGGTTTACCTAAACTATTCCTAACTTCCTGTCTCACACCAGATTGTTTAGTGTTTGATTCAGAACGATAGTTTCCTCTATCCAGTAACAGCCAATAACTCTACTATTAGTCACACATTTAAACAGTGGCTGCATCTATGCTATAAATCATTATTTTTTCCAATAAAATGATAGCAATGTTAATATTTGCCATCTATCTGTTTTTTAGGACTTTGTGAAAAATGAAAACAAAAAAAATGCAAAATCTACCATTGCTAATTCACCTTCTACAAGCAACAAGAAAACGGTTTGATCTTGTGCTATAATTGTAATATGTTAGGCTTTTTCTTTAAAGATGGATATATGAAAGTAGCAACCACAAGCAAAACTCGGCAGTATTTTATCTATGTAGCTAGACGGAGTTCTTAAATGCTTATGATATCTTCCCATTAAACTCTAAGCTAACTGAAGATATTAAGCATGTATTTGCAAGTATATATGCTAGCATTTATATTTGGTTTGAGTGGAAGTGGCATATTAGATAGCTATGAAGACAGGTTCAACTGTGTTATTAGGGTGTGAGATATTGTAGGTGATGTCTTTTGAAGTAAAGCTAGGGCAGTTCTCATCCGTATGTGCAAAATTCGGATCTCTGTAAATCTTAGCAGTGTTTTGGACAAATTCAGCAAGTAGATAGTAGATCTTCCTACTATTAATTCTCCTGTTTTATTTATTTATAAGGAGAACAGTTTGTGTAATGAAATACTGCACATCTTGGAATCCTTTTTGTAAGACTTGCTTCATATATATCACTTTAATCTGACAAATTTTTAAAGACTTTCCCCCCTCTGGATGTAAAATGAGATTCTCTAAATCACTGTAGTCATGTCATTAGTAGAATGAACACAGGTGTCAGCAGCAACATTCAGAATGCCAGCTTAAAAATATTCAGGTTATAAAACTAAATTAAACTTGAAGATAGCCAAATTTCTACTCTAAATAATAACCTCATTCTTCTGTTTAGATGCCTACCACGCATTCATTTAAAAAAGAATATGCATTACGAAAGCAAGAATCTACTTCAAGTACAAAGTCAATTAGAAAGAAGGATGGAACCCTGCAAAAAATTGGAGATTTTTTTCAAGGTTCTCCTACTATTATTCATTCTAAAGGTTTGTACCAAGTTCTTCATCTCCATGTTTTCTGCAGAGCTTTGCGAACAAATTTGTAGCTATTGTAATCATCTATATATAGGTAAAGGCCATGTCTGTAGTTGTTCAGGAAATGTATGAACTGGGCCTCGATATTTTGAATCTTGCAAAACATGAAAGGGGGTCTTGATTGCAGAGAGCTTAATTCTAAGGTTTTGGTTAAAAGAAAAAGATAAACTAGGTGGGATAAGAGAATGCACTGAAAGGTATAATATTATCAATTCAACATAACATTAACTGATATTAATTTCAAAATGTCTGAGTGTTGTTCATGCTTATGTTAAAACAGGTAAAATTTCAAGGAAACTTTTGTTACTGATATAAAAATCAAGCTGAATCCAAACCCTCATCCTGCCTTTTTCTATAAGCAATCTTTTCTCTGTGGAAGCTATATCAATAATTTTTGATATTTTTGATTATAAAGCTAATCTTTTCTTCTCCAGATCTGAAATGTGGTTACTCATAAAAATACTTGGAAATCGTTTATCAACTGACTGTAAAGCAATTAAAGGATTTGTTATATTTGAGTGTAGCCTTGGAAAGTTGTTAGGATTTTTTCACTGAAGAATATATTTTTATTCTTATCAAGGGTAGCATAGAGATCTTGAGCTTCTGTAGCCTTGGAATAAATAAAGAGGAGGGGTATATAATAAATAAAAGGTGGGGCAGAGAGCACAAGGGATCTCCAGGGTTTAACTCGAACAGACATTGTTATTTGGTTTGCCAAAATCAGGGCAGTCAGCATTCAGTGTAGATAATTAAAACGAATATCTGTGTATCAATCTCAACTTGTTACAAAGGCACATGTTATCTTTTGCTGCCATACAGCCCAAACAATGGTAGTGGAATTTTGAAAAGCTTTCTCATTTTCAGATTTGGTCAATGAGGACTGAGCCTCACTTTTGATGGAAACCAAATTTGAAGAATTTAAAACTACTTTCTGGAAATATTTAATTGCAGTAAATGAGTCACAACAAAGAAATGAAAGTAGAACAAGTTCTTATTACCTTTTTCCCACGTTCTTTACTACTTTGCCTGTTCCCCTAGCTTTGGGTTGTTGGGGGTTTCATCTTCCCCTCTGGTTTATGATACATGTTCTCATTAGAAGTCTTGTCTGAAGCTATACAAAAGAACTCAGAAGCCTGACTCTACCTTTCCCTTCTGTCAGTATAAAGACATTTAGCCCCTGTTCAACTTCTTCATACCAGCCTTCCAGTTCCATATCAGTATGGTCTTTGTAATAGCCAAACACCACTCCTAAAATGTTATATTTAAACATTCAACATCTGTTGAAATAATTGTTATTAAAAACAATAATTTAATTTTATTAACTGGTTTGAGGACTCAGAAGACAGTAAGATGTTGATCTATAATAATTTTTTTCTTCTAGCAAAGAAATTCATTGCAACGATAAGCTCTCCTAAGTCTGCAGAACCCCAAAGTCTTAAAGAAAATGAGATCAAGTCAAAACGAGCCAAGAGGAAGCTGTACTCAACTGACATTTCTGGTCCTCTAGATATCTCTGCTTCTTCAGTAAGTGATTACAGGTTACTGTTGGGTGTAATGCAGGTTCTGCAGTCTTGACTTAAATGAACTTGTAGAGCAGAGAACACAACTGGAGGTCGTCAATTTGAGAAAGGGGTTAAAAATACTGCCTTATTTCTGGATTTCTGTCTATCCATTATTTCTGGTCTTAACCTTGCCCTTGTATTTTTCTAAAATTGGATATGTAGGTATTATAGCTGTAGTATGTGGGGACTTTTATCCTATGCTACAATAGATGATTCTATTTTTTGTTCCAGCAGATAGTATTCATTTTAAGTGTAGCATAAAGGGAAAAGAGATGTCTAGACTCAAAGTGAACCATTGACTGGGGATCGTGTGTTTTGAAACACTAAAGATGAAAATCTGCACACACAATTACTTTTGCAAAAAAAGTGAATACCTAAGGTAGTCCCAAACTCCGTTTATTCCAAAGGGGACTTTGGATCACTTTACGATGTGGATGCATCCATGCTCTTCCAGGGCACTGCTCAGGCAGCTTTCTGGGTGTGCCTAAATGACCTTGCTCTGCCTAAGCCAGCTTCTAACGGCATGTGGAGTAACTGAGGTGCAGTTTTATGGTTATGTGAGGAGTCATGGTGGTGAGAGGACTCTGGCTCTGTTGAAACTACATCTCTTTATTCTATTAAAACTGTTCTTCTGTTCCCTATGGCAAGCTTTTGCCTATGCTAAGATATCCCTATCAATTTTCTACTTGAAGTTGTAAAGGAGACAGAAGCCAGAGTGCTGCGTGTTCATAAGCAAAAAAACAAGGCACAAATGCAGGCGGGGCGGGGGAAGGCACAAGTGTGAAAGGCAAAGTATCGGAGACTAAATCCTGGGCAAGTCCAAGTCCAAACAAAGAAGAATTTAAGATAAAATGGACCTTAAGTAATTCCTGTTTCATGCAAGTAACTTAAAAGTTTAGAGAGTAACTTGCAGATCAGCTTTTTTTCTAGCGATTTTGGACAGTATAAAAGCAAAATTTGATATATTCTCAGAACTGTTCATCTAATTCGTGAACTAATTTTATGCTGTGCGCTGAAAGTGTTCTTTGCATCCTATGACCCTCATTTAAAAGATAATGGGTAACTTGAATTCTGCAAACAGCTTATGGGGAAAGTCATGATTTTAATGTGTCTAGAAGGGTCTACTAGAGTGACTGTTTAATATGCAATATTGCAAGCCGGACAGTTCTGAGGACAAGCTGAGTAACTACTGAAATATCTTTTTCAGATTCTCATAGAACAGAAAGAAAAGGAAAGCGACCACCTAATCATCAAGCGACGCCTACGATCAAAAATGGCTAAATAATTATGTAAAAGCATGTTTATTTTTTCCTAGCCAGGCATACATCATTTGTCTTATTTCAGCTAATTGTACATAGGAAAGCATAGGTACAGCATCATGCTCTGATAACCCTGTGTATAGTTGTACAGATTGTTTCTGATGGTTTCAAATTTTGATTCCATTAAAGCTAAAATGTAGTTCAAGAAAGCCTGTGTCTGATTTTTTTTTGACTAATATCTTTGGAAATGTTCGTTATTTTCACATTGTACATAAGAATTATGCTTACGCAAACTGATTTAAGTTCTGTTCTCAATAGCCAGTGTACTTCCAAGCTCTTAAAGAGCGGGGAGAAAAATGAGCAGATATTTAAATCTTAGACTTAATGCTGTGTGCTAGGACTTAAATGTGCAGGAAGCAAATTCAGAAATTGGTAGTATAGGAAGAAATATGGCATATTTTCAGTCATTTGTGTGGTTTTTAACTGTCCTCTGTTTATCTTTTTAAAAACAAATTTATAAGCGTAAAACTTCTTAAGGACTATAGTGTCTCTAAACTACACTTTGCTGTCTCAAGTGGCTCACCTCAGGGTAACCACTTGATAGTTTATTTTAAAACTGATTCCATGTTTTCCATCCACTTAGTTGCAAATTCTTTTTGACTGACTATATCTTCTGTGATTACAAAAAGAAATCCAGCTTGACTTGTTACACCTTTCATGAATACTAGAGAAATTAAATGAGATCTTTTAAATCTAAGTTACAACAGTCACTTAACAGATAAGGTACCTTGCCAGGGTACCAATAGGAGAAAGGATCATTTGTCACTTAAGTAGAGATAGTTTTGCTTTAATTCTTGTGATTATGATTGAAATATGAACAAAGATTCTGTCAATTCACTTTTTCTTCTGATTGTAGGTTGCCTGAGTGCAAAATTGTCTTACAAAAGGACAGTGCTTAGTTGGGTTCTGAGGTTCTAGGTTGATAAGATGAGGTTGCAATACCAAGCTGCTTCTCTAGCTTCTAGGCCTGCAGAATTGTACCTCTAAGCAATATTCTCTCTTACCTTCTCCTTACTGTTGCGGGATGAGGTAAGATTGGTGCTTTGCTTTCACTAATTGGAAAGTGGTAAAGGGAGCCTGATTCGGAAAAGCTGAAAGTAATTTGTGAAGCTTTAGTTTTGTTTTCTTCTTGCACTTGATTATGTATAAATGAGAACTTAGGGTTTTTTTTCATTGGTTTCAAATCTCCTTTGTATTGCCACCATTTCTCCCTCTTTTTCTTCTAATAGCAAGTGGAACCTGAAAGCTGGTCAAATTGTTCTACTTTCTAAATGAAGCTAATGTATTGTTGTTGATTCCTCTCAAGGAAGGACTTTGTACTTGGAAACCTGTGTCCCTTTACAGACTTATATCTGTTTTCTGTAGTCCAGTTACTCACACTGGACTCTTCCAAGTCCACAGAAGAGCATAGCAGGGAGGATTCTTACCTGAGGTAGGTCACAGTTACTCATTTTACTCAAGTGTCACACTGGAGATGGTCAATGTGCCAGGTGAAGCCATATGGTAGTGTATACAATAATACTTTTCATATTTATTTTTATCTGTCTCCTAGCCTGTTTGTTTGTTTTGTTTGACCATTCAGATCTTGTTCATCAGCTGTTCATCTTGACCCCAAACTTGTTTTTCTGAAGAGTTTCAGTTAATTTTAGCACCCATCAGCCTGTGCATGTTTAGCCAGATTGTTCCTTCCATTGTGAATAACCTTGCATGTGCCTGCAGTGAAATCCATATGCCAGCGTGCTGTCTTGAATGACAGTTTGATTGCTTATCATTAAATCATCAAATGGGCTTAGGGCTCTTTGTTTAGCAGAAAACCATTTGCAAGGTAAATGCAGGATAGAAAGGATGCTGAATTACTTGATTTTTCCATGTATGATTTCTTTATTGATTCAAATGTATGGAAAGTGATAGAAATATCTTCAGCCATTTGATGTTCCTATTTAATTGCTGATTGATAGCATGTTACTCTCCCTCCCAAGTATAAAATTTCATAGTTCCAAAAAAAAAAAAAATTGATGCTTCTGAGAAATTTTATGGGTAGATAAATAGCAAGTGACAAACCTTTGAGAGGGTTTATTTTAGTGAATTGCTCTGTTAAATTGCAGTTTATTTTCGAGTTACTCTGCAGCTGACTGGAATCCATCAGTTTAGCTTCCATACCGTTCAAAAACCCTGCTTTACTTAACGGTCTATAGTATTGATATCTCCAAAATCTTTTATTTGCTACTTAACTTTGCAAAACTCATGAACTGTTATTTGTAGGCTGTATGAAAAAACATTCTTTCTGGAAGTCATTTCAATGTGTTTTCATGCAGTTATTAACAGGACATTAGAATAGTGCTCTACATATATGTATAGCCTGTTTTTCATGGTGTTTTTTTTAAAGTCCCTAGGCTAGCCTTTACATTTCCAAGAACTGCACCGAATTAACTCTCTTTAAGTGTAGGTTTGGTTATCAAATTCTATGATTATAGGTTTTAACATACGTTCCCTTTGCATTAATCAAGGGATTATGATTTTTGTATTTCCTGCAGTTCTTAGTGGTTGAGTTTGTACTCTGCCAGCCTAGGAACTCAGCCTTCCTTTGTGCACTTTTTTGCTGATGTTGGGAAGAATCCAGTGGTGTGGACTTGAATTCTCCCCTGTTCTCTTCAGATCCTCCTAGGTTATTAGTAGGTATCACTTAGAACTAAGATCATTTCCTACTGATAGGAAATGTTCTCAATGTGCTCAATGTTCTTGAAACTTGATAGTGCTGTGAAAGAAAAATGAAATTACTTCAAGCAAACACGAAGGTGATGACGTGCCTCTGCAAGCCCTCGTTGCTGACTGAGTCTTGCCAGTGACAGCAAGGTGCCCAGGAGGTGGCGCTGAGGCCCTTTTTGTCCCACCTTGAGACTCTGACCACTATTTCAATTGGGAGGTGCAGAAGGCAGCAGCATTTTGCCTTGTTCTCAGTTATTCCACTTTTCATCACACTTAGCCACACTTTGTAAGAAGTTTTGTAAGAATCCTTGCTGTCTCATATTCTCTCTCCATTGCTTTTAGAAACATACTGCTAATATTTCCCTTAGGGAGTTCAGCAATTCTCTGGCATCTATATTTCTTCCTATGCTTGATGTAATTAAAAATTACAGAGACCAAGTAGTCCTGCCTGAGCTCTCTTATCAAAAGTTGGGCAGCCCTCTTATCATCACTTCCTATGCTGGTACTCACTGTTTTCAAGGAAGTGCTGTTTTAAATTTCTTCTATTTTTGGCATACTCGGAAAATTCAGCATTTGAGCAGAGTTGAGTAATTGAAAGCTCTGTATTTTTTAGTTCTAACGTATGATGGTATTCAACCATTATGTAAGTACAGTGAACTTAAACCCATGCTTTATTCAGTACTTGTTTTGCAGCTGGGTAGGCAGCAATACCATGTTCAGTACTGCAGAGCAATTCTAGTCAACTATTACAAGAAACTTTTAAACATAATGATGTAGTTTTCCACAGTAGGGTTTCACAGAGAAGGAGGAATTTTAGGTTTGCTCTAAATCTTTTCACTTGATAGGAACTTTGCTGCTTGTTTCAGTTGGCATAGAGTTAGACTAACACTGCACACCTTCAGATAAAGCCTGTCTTTGCTTGTAAAGGAACACACACAAGCTTGACAAATCCAGAGATGACATACTGATAAATAAAACCCTTGTGGACACTAGGTGCAGGTGCCAGGCAAGCAACACGTTTCTAACAAGGAGCGAGTAGGACATTTCCTTAAGTTCTGTAAAATGAGAATAGTGAGAACTGAGTTATTACTGACGGCTGTGTGGCTCACAGAAATGGCATCAGCTTTGCCATTAAACTCTACAGTCTGTGCAGAATGTCTTTCCTCCCCTGAAGCTGGAATCGTTCACCCTGGATGTCTGCCTGGCTATCAGGAGGTATTAGCAGACATGCTGTCTGTCAGGCACATCTCCACGGCCTTTGCCTTTGAGACCATCTAGTCTAAACAAGAGTAAGAGCAAGCAACCCAGCAGCTGCAGCAAAAGATTGTTGGCTGCCACTGAGAGCAAGATTAGTCCCTCGCTCCCCTTCTACATAGTTGGAGCTACTGAAGCGCTGACTGCACAACCGGCCATACTTGGTCTTACCCATTGATTTTCTTGATAATTTTACTGTCATCAAATGGGTTCCTATCTTTAACTGATTATAATTACAAGTTGTTAACTGAAAACTTAAGCTGCTAAGAATTTTCAGGACTGAGACAATCTTGTTTTATATGTATTGATTTCTGTTGTACCTGTTCATGTGCTGCCATGCACTAACATCTTCAGGACTTTATATATAATTTTCACTTGTGGAAAGATTCTTTTTATTTATGAATTTATAGACAGAATTAGAGGCACTAAAAAAAATTGTGGTCAATTTCTTTAAGGAAGAGTAAGTTTTCTAATAAAGCTGAATTTTAATTTTTTTAAATATTTATATCTGTAGATTTAAATTTTGCTGTTTTTTCAACAGGGGTTAATTAAAATGAGTGTAGTATTCTGGGGCCATATACTGAATGTATTTAAAGTGTCGCAACACTGTTCTGTTCTTCTATTCATTGCAGTCATGGATCCTCAAATTTCCCTGCTGGAAGAAAGGTTTGTGGCTACCTGTGGCAACAGTTTTAAGTGATAGCTGAGACTGTTGCACAGACTCTCACTTCTCTTTTTTCTTACAAAAACTCTGGCTTTATGATCCATGTCAGGTTGGACATGTCTTATCTGTACCTTTGTGTTTTGGTCTTAAGATGTTGATGAGGGAAAGACATTTGGAGAAAGGATGAAAAAGCCTGTGCCTCTCCTCCCCGCAGGAGGAGCACGCTGCCTCTGTACAAGGAAATCCTTTGTAGAAAAGTGCCTTTGAGGCAATCCTATGCTTTGAACGTGGCTAGATGTGGAAGTAAAGGCAATGAACTGAGTTCTTGAGGAAACCTGCCTTGCAGAGACACCTCTGTGCTCACGGGTATTTGGAAATGTCACTCACCTCTCTTCTGACAGGGATGAGTCTCGCTAGCCCTGGCCTGATGTCATCAATAGGAGGTTCATGCAAGTTGTTGCATTCCTTCTAGGAAGTAATTCCATTCCTTTTAGGAGAGAAAACAAACACTTTAGTAAACACTTTACTCTGACATATTCCAGCTTCTCTCTGTTTACAGAATTTCTGTTTCTCTTTAACTGTGATAAGAAGACAGCAGGGAGAAAGAATGTTTTCTAGCAAATCTGTTTAAGTTTCTGCCCTCCTTATGAAGTGCATATTATCAGGTACACAGCGTTTTAAGCACTAAACCCCCTTTATAGGGGCTAAGAAAGAAACTGTTCCATTTTCATGGATCAATGAATAACTCAAATGGAGAAAACTATTTTGTGGATAGTTATTATGTCAAGATGCTCTGGATATACCTTGATTCACAGATATTCAACCAGATAAAATGTATCATCCGAATATGAAATGTCACAGTTTCCTCTAGTCTCTACTAATGGTTGTATGTTTGGAAAGGTTGGGTAAGACTGACTGCTAAACTAGTTCTGAACAATGTCAAATAATTTTGTATCCGGGAACTTGCGTGTGGCTGCTGGACTTGTACAGCTGGAACAGAGTTCAGAGCAGGACATATCCTGGGCAGTAATCTTGGATAAAGAAAATAAATTTCTCCTCCTGTTAAATTAAACTTGGTAGTCAAGAGTCTACTGGGGCAAATGCGTAATAAAATATGAAATAGTAAGTACAGTCAATCTCCTAGGCTCTCATGACAACCTTTCAAAGAAAACCTTGAGCTTGAATATCATTTATGAGTTGACTCTGTTCATGCAATAGATAAATTTCTTCTTTTATCAGTTATCTCTTAATAGATATTGCCAACATATTACGTATTTCATAACTTAAACATCTCAATGTAATGGGAGACAGAAGTCTTTATTTCTGTAAAACATATCTATATTTATAGCAAGCTATATTTATCATGTGCGATTTATTGAAAAATTTCTGCCCGATTCCAAACATCTATTTCCTAACCAAATTTGGAAATTTTGCTTTTGCTTGGGAAAAGAATTCGGAATCCCATGCAGAATAACTTTTCTTTTTTCGGCTGCATGTTGTGTTTTCAGCTGCGTGTTTTCTCTGCCCTGCCTGTGTACCTGGGAGAGGTGGCTGGGCCGGGCTAGGCCAGGCTGCGGGTCGGGGCCGGGCTAGGCCGGGCCGGGCTAGGCCAGACTGTGGGCCTGGCCCAGCAGCTGCCGCCTGCCTGCCTGAGCGCGGCCCTGTGTTCATAGGCCGGGGACAGGACATGGCCGAGGCACAGAGCCCTCCCTTGTGTGTTGCCATCGCGGAGGGTAGGGCTTGGCTGCGGCCTAGGACCAGCAGGCAACCCCAGACAACCCGCGGCTCGCAGGGAAGAGGAGACGAGAGGAGCCAAGACACTGCGGTGGTGGAGTCCAGAGAGATCCCGAGAGGCTGATGTACGAGCATGTAAAAAGCCTTCTGCCACGCTGACAGGTTCTTGTAGCCTGCCTCTGCTTTTGGAAAAGAGGCAACTCTTCCTCTGTCCCTTTAGTTCTCCATTAAAGGTGATGTTCTTCATCGGTATTTTTTGTAGTTCAATAAAATATCATCTAAAGCAAAAGAGCAATTGAAGGTTCTGCTAACTACATTTGGAATGAGCTGATAACTGTCTTGCGTAACACTCATTCAATTGGCTGCTTTTCTTCCAGCCTAGGCATGTACCAAAAGTATATATTGCTTTAGTTTCTAACTTTACTGAGGATGAGATCTTTATCAGTAAAAAGTATAATGGTACTTTTTCTAACAAAATTTTCAGATTTTGTAAGCTCCATTAGTTAACAATTCTAACATTTAAATGAAAATCAAAAATCTAGCTTCCAGATGCAATGAGTCACCAAATAGGTTTTTTAACAGCAATATTCAAACGACTGAGAATGAAATATCTTATGGAAAGCAATGAATTAAATTTAAATTGTGCGCAGAGATTTTCAAAAACATCTTTTGTATTATCCTTGACAAAATTCTCTTGGTTGTTCCATGTATTAACTAACACTTGAAATGTGAGCTTATGTAACAGTATAACTATTTACAAAAGAACTGGAACAGTTCATGAGAGAGAAAACCAAAAATATGTTCAGAACTATGGCATTGTAGAATGTTATGTACTTGGATTATCAGAAAGGCACATTGGAATTGTGGAAATTTTTAGATTTAAAAAAACCTCACTTCTTTCCACACCTAGCAAATTTGCTTTTCAACCCTAGGTTTCGAAGTTACTCACATGAAGGACTTTCAAGTGGAAAACAAAGACTATGTCATGACGTTGGGAACACGCCTCACTGAGGGTGAAACGTAAGCAAGCTGGTAGGGCATCTGCTTTTGCAGAAACAAAAAGGCTAAACAACCTCAGCTTTTGTGAAGACTTTTTTTTTTTTTTGTATCTGTGAGTGCTTAGTCTTTGCAATGCTGCTTCTTAGTACTCCTGATTAAATGAATGAAATTGAACTACATTTCTAGCCTCCTTTTCCTCCTCCACTATAAACTTTTTGATAAAAAGCTGTTCTACATGTCTGTCTCCCCAAGCCAGTGTCAACCTTTGTCTTGTTCACAGATGTGGTGGCATCCTCAGGAGCAAAGCAACCTCTGTACCTGAGTGGGGAGCCTCTGAGAGCAAAAATCAGTCTGGAGGAAATTTGAATTTCTACTTCTGTCAAAACCATTATCTGAATGAAAGCTGTGAATTTGCCCCTGCAACTGCATAAAGGAAACTAAGAAAGATATGAACCTGAGAGTAACAACATGAGACTGCATAATCTGAACTGCCCAAAAGCAAGAAGAGCGTCTAACGTCAGTATTGTAGTTTTCCTGAAATGCAGATTAGCAGCGTTCTTGGGTGTTTCAGGTGTGATCTCAATAAGAGGAATACAAAAAAAGCCTAAAAAAGCAGCATAGCTACGGAAGGGGTAAAGCTAATTTTTAGTTTTCATGATAGCTACAGTCAACCTTTGCAGGAAACTGTCTTCAGAAAATGTCCTCTGTTGCTGTGTAATGTATTTTTTTTCGTTTAAAACTTTGGAAAATATCTAGGCATAACCTTTCCGCTTTTGTATTGATCTTACTGACTTGAGGCCTTTCATGTGCTCTTACCTTTTTTGAGTGCTTCTGTAGATAAAGGCAGGGGAGTGTGGCACACCTCCATTAAAAAAAAAAAAAACAGGGAAAGGATGACCTGATTGGTAATGGTCTGCACAGCAGTAGCATGTACCACTGCAAGAATAAGAGGGGGAAAAAAGCTATAAAAATAACTGATGGGAGAGTTTGGCTGGAAGAGCTTTTCAGAAATTGTTTGCTTCTTCCATTACAGATGGTAGTTCAGGCCAATATTAAAGCCGGCTAAAGTGGAGTCCGGACCTGTCTGGAAATCTTCCCCAACAGCTAACCTTCTTTACACTTGTATTTCCCTGCTCTCTACATCTCCTTCCTGCAGCGTCAGTTCATCATTCTGTGTGCTATCCTAATACCCTATTAGTGCCTTCATTGTAACTTTTGCCTATTAAAAAATGGCCTTATCCTCTGACTTCCAGCCTCTCCCGAATGGTTGCATTGTCTAGATCTTTGCTCATTTTCTTTGCTCTGCTTTGGTTAACCCAGGCTGAGAAGATCTCCGTGTTTCTCCTGGCCACCAAGACGCCCCAGCTCCACTTGTCTCCAGTCTCTGCACTTGTATTAATTTCTTGGAGATCTGGAAACAGTTTTGAGTCTTGTGGATTCTTTCTTTGTTCTTTTGCTGGAGCTATGATGGATCAAATAGGTATTTACAGAATGAGATATGTAAATACAAATATTTCAATTCTTTTATACTGACAGGCATACGTGCAAAAATCAGATAAGTTTGTGGACCATATGGATTCTTCTCATTTTCAAACAGCAAAATTTGCTATCTGCCATGCTCTGGGTTTATAGTAGTTATAATGGTCCTTAAGTGATCAAGGTGGTCTTATGCATCTAGAGGTTTACTTAATTCTTTCTTGTATATAGTTTTGTCTAATAAGGTTTATAAACCTTAACCTGACCTGAAAAGTTGAGAGTTTTTCTGTCTATTTTGCAAATTTATGATCCATGGATAGGAATCTCATCACTCTGTTGAAAGTGCTCTTAGCTCAAGGCTGGATTAAGGTAATATGTAAATAAAAAATCCAAAATAGAGAAGGTCTGGTCTACTGACCTTAGGATTAAATCAAAAATTAGGTTCCCTCCCTTATTCAGCTGTAGGTTGTTCTTGATGGGCTAATTCTGCCAGACTTTTCCTGTTTTCTGCATTCTTGGCAGTAATGACATCCTGAGAGGGTCAGGATCTTTCCCCTTTTGAAATATTTTGGGGGACCTCATTCTAGCTGTGACTTGTTTCTTATCCAAGATGCTTTGGTTGCTCTTAGAACAAGCATTGCTTCATTTCTCATAGCTGCAGATGTCTCTTTAGGGGCGAGATGTCACATCTAGTTCTTTAAGGGCTGCCCAAGCAAGGGGCCCAAGTGCTTTGCTGATTCAACACGTGCCTCCTTCGGCCTCTGCTCAGCTGGGCCATGGGCTGGGATGTGGAGGCTGAGGTGAGCGGAGACGGTGTCTCTTTGCTATCAGACATGGGAGTCCTGCACCTCTCCTGCCTCTCTTCTTGCTCCCATTTCTTGTGTTGGTGCCATCAGCCAGCAGACCACATGTGGAACTGCAGAAAACTGAAATGACAGCAAAGCAACTAGGTCTAACTGTTGGTTGAGCAAGTGGGACTGGAGCAGCCAAGGGCCTGACAGGAACCATGGCAGAGCATGCCGCAGGAATGCAGAAGGGTGGGCGGATTTGTGTGGGTGCAGCAGCTGGGAGAGGAGCAGTCCCCGTGGCCTTGAGCCTGTCCATCAGCATTAACAAACGCTCGTTCTCTCTTTCGGTCTGACCTGCAACTGCTCTTTGATATTGATATCCACTGACCATAGCTGCCAGCAGTTTCTTACTAGTTCTTGATGGAGACCAAACGCACTGGGACCTGCTTTGGAGTTTGCCCACATCCATATTCTCGGCATACCAGGATCCTGGTGGGCAAGCTGGGGCTGCAGGGAGCTGCCTTCCAAGCTCCAAGGCAGCCCCAACACACAGTGGGGCCCTGGCCAAGCTGCCAGGGCAGGAGCAGCTTTGCCCACTTGAAAGGGGACCGGGATGGACTCGGATGTCATTTTTACTGAAATAAAGTAACTTTTGCTTTAGTGGAGTCTTTATAGTCTCAGTAGAAGCTTAAATATATTTTCTCGGGCGATGACTATTTGCTGCTTGTTTTAAGACTTAGGGAAAAAAATTAAAAAGTGATTTTCATATGTTTAATTGTGAGATGCCAAGCTCTTCAGGGAGACATAGCACTAAATGCAATCTCTAAATGAACATATTTCCTCTGTGTAATCTAAGCATAGTTTTCCTCTGCAGTGAGGTTAAAGTTGTTGCAAGCTGTGCTTCAACCGTGGTGTTCTAATACAAGCAGATAAAACTTACGGTGAATTTTTAACTTGGAAACTGAGACTGTTTCTTAGCAATTCTATCCACAGAGTTCTTGGAGGATACAGCACAGTTATTCTGTTAATTGAAGTTCTGGTCACTGGTGTTACTAATGTCAAAGTCTTAGTGCCCGAAATTGCATCTCAGGGAACAGTTTCAGCTAAATGAGGGGTATACTGGCATTACAAGTTGTATACCTCAGTATTTGAATGGAGAAGCACATAGCAAACTCGCTGTAGTGTCCTTTCCAAGACAAAGTAAATCTGGATTCATCGTACCTAAAGTTTAAGATACTTTGGATAATATTCTGCTAAATATGAATGTTGCTGCATGAGAGGTGATTTCTTAGTGGCTTAGCAAGCAAATCAGCTTGTGGTAGAGCCCAAAGGTGATAAAAGAGAACAGAAGGGTGTTTGATGACCAGTTGTGTTTTGGTGTCCCTGGAGTTATGAGAGCAGAGTTGGAATAATGGGTGAGAACTCTGAATGGATACTAAAAAGGGCTTGGTGCTGAAACTGTTAATAAAGTTAATATTTCTGACAGGCTAGTAAGCTACTGTCTTGCATGAAGCAGATGACATGCTGCAAAACTGTTTCTGAGGCTGAGATAGACAACACAGTATCTGTGACAACCAGGAAGGGGCTGTCATTACATATTGTCATTTATTTTCTTAAGATTCTGAGGATTACAGCCTTTCCAAGTTTTCTGCCCTTATTTTCTTTAATAACTATAATTTCCATTGCATTGTATTTCACTGTTTACTAGTGACTTTGAGAATCAATGAGCTGGACTTCAAACAACAATTCCAGGTATAATTCATTCTTTTCCCAGAAAATAACTAGTTTTGAACTTGTCACAGGAAAAGCACATTCCCTGAGAGGTAGGAAATGTGAATATTTGCATGCTATTCTCTATGCAGAATTTTGCTAGCTTTAATGCCAGATATGGGGAAAACATGGCAATAAATAAATGATCAGCACTTTATATTTGACCATCTTATCATACATACATCTTATCATACATACATCTTATCATACATACATCTTATCATACATACATCTTATCATACATACATCTTATCATACATACAGACTCTTCTCTTAGAGAAAGTAGGTAGGCTCTTCTGATAGAGAAAGAAGGGAAGATCTGGAAAATCTAGAATCCAGTCTCTGATGAGCCTGACAATTTTTCTTTAGAGTTGAGAGAAAAAGTCTCTTTGGCCTTTCCCAAACTGCGTCTCAAATACGGATTTTGGAGGACATAATCAGGTGAGGATGCACCAGTCCTGTCTCCAGCAACTGCCCTAGTCTTGGGTTGTCATCATTGTGTCAATCTGCCCTTTCACAGAGCAGTCTGCTCTTGTCCTACCTGGGTAATCCTTGCTAACCAGACTGGTTAACTTCTGTTTTTGTGCTGTTCTGTTAGACACCAACTCAGCTGCATCCTCATTCACTGATCAGTTTGTTTTTGTTTTAATGAAATCTAAGCCGTATCAGACTAAAAACCCCCTGTTAAAATGCCTTTCCATGTAACAAAGACCCTTAAGCCAGGGCTGGCAGTAATCACGTTGCTGTATTTACCATGTCAGTGCAGGAGAGCAGAAGCCTGCAGAACAGCCGGTGCTGAAGAGCAGCCACAGCACTGAGGATGGCGTTTTCTTCCACTGGAAATAGGGAAGATCCAGCATATAGTGTAGCAAGGCTCACACTGCAGACCATAGATCCCTAGTTCATTACAGCAATGACATAACTTGTTTTCTGACTGAGAAACTAATAACTGGACATTATGATGCAAAAATATTTCAAAGTAATCCTATTTCAGCAAATCCTGCGTGGCAGTAAGAAAGGAAAGTACAACTTTGAGTTGAACTTGAAAAGGTGCCTCATCAACACCCAGGGAAATAATAGCTTGTTAACCTGAGACTGACTAGTTTTGGATGCTGTGCTGAATATCAGTGACTAATTTCAAAGAGCTAAAAGAGCTACATCAGTTTAAGCCATTCAAAGAACTTGTCCTCTACAAACAGAAAAGGGCATTAAAAAAAAGATGAGAAAGACAGACCTGGGAAAAAAAGTGATTAAGAAAATAAAGCAATTTGCTTTATTGGAGCAAGAGTACATTGTATAATTAAGCAATTACTGCCATTTCTGTAATTCTGCTGTTTCTAGCTTTTAGGGCTGGTTTTACAGGGAATTGATGCCAGGCTGGCCTTGACCTTCCTTTCCAGTCTGCATTTGAAGTGGCTAATTGTACCACAGGGAGGTACTCTGAACTGGCGGGCAGATGAATGAGTAGTAAAGAAACTCATCTAACTTCTATCATTATATAATTACTCAGCATCCATCTGTCCTGAACTTCTCTCAGTTTCTGAGCAGCAACAGTTTCCATGCATGGCTTCCCTGCCTAATCCAAATTTCTAATCTCCCAAGGCTTTTGGATCTCTCTCACACAAACCAGAAACGGGTTTAAATTGCCACCATCTACAGCCATTACGTGTATAATTTATTTTGGCTACATATTAAGGGCTTAGCTGCATTAACAATCGCAGTAAGAGTTGGATGGCAAGGCTCTCCTGAGAAGCATCACTTTTTGTTAAGAACTCTGAGGCGCAGATGGAATGAAGATGATGCCGGGGTGCCTGAGGCAGCAGCCATCAGCTGGGAGGCAGGAATGTTGGCCTCTGGAGGCAGGTGTTCCCGCAGCTCCGGAATCTGGTGGAAGGCCTCTCCTCTCTCCTGCAGTCAAGGTATGACCAGGTATAAAAGTCATCAAGGCTTAATTTTGCAACAAATGCAAACACTTTTGGCAAGTGTTACTAAAAGAGGTTACTTCTCATGTAAATCAGCTTGTTCTCTGTGTCAATGACTACGTTATAAATTGTCTATATAAAGTCTTCCCTATTTAAGGCAGTCTGCAATTAGCATAACTGTCTTTTCAAAGAACCCTCAAGAGCTTTTGTAGCCCTTAATTATAAATAGCTTTCCACTTCTTACAGAAAGAAAGAAGATATAATTGCCTTCTTTCCTCCTTTTTCTTACAGCTTGTTTCTTATATGCCTTAGCCCAGTCCTGAAGCTCACCCATTTCTTCATTTTAAGCCCTGGTTTAGGCAGATACTTGCCTCAGTTTCTGCTAAAGGAATATGCAGAGTGGTTTTAACTGGGCTGAGCGTGCACTGAAAATACCTTGCTGAATTTGCACTAAGGTAGCAAGATTAACATAATTATTAATGTGGTTACAATTTGATGGCCAAACTGGGAGGGGAGGGAAACTTGAAGACTGAGATTGCATCAACTATGATTTTGAGTTTATTGATTCTGGAATAAACAAGCGCAGAACTGAATTCTGCACGGAACAGAACATTTTGTTTGATCGAAAGCAGAATACTTTTATTTCGGAGCATTTCTAACAAAGCCAAGGACACAGAAGGCTAGAATTACAAAAGCAGAGGCCGTGGTGCATAGTGACAGGTTGAGCTGTGGCCCCATGTGATGGCAGCCTCGTGGCCTGGCCAAACCCTTTCCTTAAGCTAAAGGAAGTCAGAGCCAGTTCAGAACTATTTTACTAAGTAAACCAGGCTTTAGTGTCCTGGGAAATGATGAAACACACACATAGGAATGTCTGCATTTCTTTATCTCAGTAGATTCTGACTTCATTTGAGAAGTTTTTGTGCAGATATTTTTATATAAACACCTGAGGTTTCACTCTGGCCAAAAACAGTTTAATTTAGTACAATTCAGCTGGCTGATTCTCCCCTGTAAAGAGGAAAAACAGCTGTCACTTTTTAACAAGGTTCTGGTAAATTTACCACTTTCATATAGTGCTTCTTTCTTTGGCTTCAGATGTCACTCTTGAGGTTTTGATATTAGGACAGCCTGTCTGTGTGTGTCTCTGAAAGACATTTAATGGATTCGAACATTTCACCGAGTGCTTTCTGCTCTTGAGAGGGCTGCAGTGGGTCAGTAATACAGAAATTGCCAAATGATGACAGGAGGATATACTGAAATATCATATAGGCTCTTTCTGCCTCTCCCCAAATTAGCAGCAAGACTTAAAAAAAAAAAAACACCTTTTTGTATGGTTTCTTTTTTTTTAAACAAAGGTACAGAGAGAAAGGAAAAAAGTCCTATGGGGCGTTTGTTATAGAAGTTCCATCTAGAATATGGCCACGGATATTCTTCTAGGCTCAGAGATGGTTTGCCTAGCCCTTACCTACTAGCCATATGTTACAATGCAAAGTTGGAAGATGCTTTTTACTAATAGATAAGTCAGTTTGGGGGAAATGGGTCTGCAGGTATATAGTGAGTTAATTCAAGAGCCCCTCCGCGCTGCGGTAATGCCTTCAGATTCTGATTCAAATAGATATGTTAGAAGGAAAACTGTGTTTCAGTCCTTACACTGCTGCTTTTAACAACCTCAGGCATGGCAAAGTTTGCCTCTGTTCCAAGCACCTTCCCTAGGAAGGCAGGGGCCTTCCTAGACTTCCTTTAGGCTCAGAACTTGACCACATTCCCGCTGGCTTGCAGGGCAGCACTGAGCAGGGAAGTGAGGCAGAGGAGGGTACGGGCACTGTGCAGCCACATCCATGCCCTGCAGAGCAGCCCTGCAGTGCACAGGTTAGCAGGCGGGCTGCTGTGCGCCTGCACAAGTGTCCCTTGGCTTGTGCTGTGCTCGGGCATTCGGTCACAGCAAAGACCAGCTGCTGCTGCTGCTGCTAAGCTATGATGCCAGCAAACTCACATGGTACCTGTGAGGGCTTTGACTCAGTTTCATGAAGACAGTAGATTCGCACATCGTGCTACATGAGCGTGTCCTCATCTTAACTGCTGAATCCATTGGCCACCTGCAGCCAGATTTAGATGCTTGGCAGACTCTCCAAAATTATTACAGCCCTGCAGGTTTCATGACATAAGCAACTGGGGAGAGAGGAAAAGGCAGCAGTCTGATCTCATTCCTCATCAGAAAACCTGCACTGCTGAAAGCCACCGTGTTGTAATTCATATGAAGCTAATTCTTGAAATGGCTAATACTTCACTAAACAGTATATTGGTGATTAAGACAGCTAGACAGCTATTTTAGCAAATAGTTCCACTGCCATTGGACAGTGTGTATGCTAGCTCAAATAGTGGCTTATACTGCAAATAATGTCATGGAATTTAACTACAAAATGCTGCTATACTATGCTATAATCTTGCATGAAGTGCTCCAGCAAGTTTGTGAGAGCATTTAACAATGATTTATTTTAGGGTGGTTTACACCATAAGTGATGGTAAGAGCTTCACTGCTTAAGATAGACAGAGCTTTTCACAGCAGGACACGTCGTGTCCTTCATCCATGTCTGTCACCCCTGCTGTTCTAATGTGGCCACACAGTATCAGCCCAGGACTGGCAGCGGAAGCTTGCCCCTACCTATACTCATTGCACTAGCTACACAGACAGATGCTTTACACGTTCTGCCTACAACTACTATACATTTATTAGCTGCACTTTTACTTAACCTATGAAAGATGTTGCATAGTTTAAAGATATGTTGCACTGACTAATTTTAACACTTTTAAAAGTATCTTTTCATAGCATGACAGACACTTGGAATTCCTTATCAAAAATATGTTTCTGTGATTTTACTTGGATAATCAACAGTGTTAATCATCCTTTGGACTCTGATGCCTAACTTCACCCAGTGGTGCAATAACAGTAGCTATAGCTTTTTTGGTCAAGTAATCTTTCTTGAAGAAATGAGTTCATTATTTTGATTTAAAACTATTTTCCAGTTTAGCTAATTTATTCAGTAGAATGCTGGATTGAAACAGGAATGTTTTATTTTTGGGGAAAAAAAAAAACTGCCTGAAAATGGAGCTTATTTTAGAGTATAAGCAATGGCTGGGTAGTCTTCTTCCACATGTGTTAAAGCAAAGAATCCTGTTCTTTCACCTACACCAAACATAATCCCTCCTCTTCCCCCCACTCGCATGGAGACCAGTCTAGAATCTTCCACATGGGGAATGACCTCGGCTCTGTTAGTAATTACAGACTCTCAACAGAATTACTTACTAGGGTAAATGAACTACAGCTGTGAGTTAGCAGGTGCTGCCGTGGGGGTAATTTGATGCCTCAGGAGCTGCTCAGGTGGTGTTGATGATGTTTGATTGGAGAGGTGTTAACTAGAGTGGAGGGAGCAGCTCCCCTGGACACAGGTCTAGGGTTGGGGAGGAAGGACAGGCAGCGCTTGCTCTGTGGTGTGGAGAGCAGTGTGGCAGAAGGTGACTTTGAAGAGCAGACACTGGTCAAGGCTTGTACTGCCGAGCAGTATCTGGGGCTCTAAGGCACCAGATCTGTGCAGCTCCAGGCACCTGGTAGGTAAAAGCTGACTGCCTGCTGTAATACAAGTTATCACTGATGTGGTGCTTATTTGCATTAAATCTTTTATTAAATCTTTTTCTTTTTTTTTTCCTCAAGAGGTTAATGTTTTTCCTTGCAGTCAGGATTTTCATCTGTAAAATGTTTCTGTTATTCGTCTTGGGGGTTAGTGAAGTGACTTCTGATGTAGGTTTTATCTTGTCTGGTGCAGGAACAGATAAAAATACCAAAGACTTTTCAGGTTCTCTGATCTTTATTTAGCCCACATTTTGTGAAACTTTATTTCACTTCAAAGAGCGTTCTGCTTGCATAACTATTGGAGTGAACTGTTTTAAAGAACAGCTCTTTCTGCAGCAGGAAAGGGGAAAAAATAATGCTCTTTGTAGTATATTGGCCTGTGTGTCCTGTATCATGGGAGTGATTACTTGATTGAGAACTCCGTTAAATTTTACATATTGATTTCTATAGTTTCAGAGCTGCAAGAGTTTGGATATTAAGGGGATTTTAAAGGAAATGTATAGATAAACATAATGCTGTTTCTATATGAAAGGATATGAATTTAACTATTAAACAAAATTCTTAGAGGATTTTTTCTTTTCTTATGTGATTCTAACCAGTGAAAACTGGTTAGGCAGTCAATTCAAATAAAATTCATGTGTGTTACAGTTTGTTAAAGCACGGCGTATTACAACCTTTCTCAAATTTTTCAGTATTTTACTTTTCCTGCACTATCAAATGTAGTATAGACAACTTTGCAATTGCTCAATTCAGAACATTAAGCTATTTAAAGGGATCATTGTATACTGCTCAAATAATGTCTAAATCTTCCCACTTTGGATTCAGATTTCAATCTTATTCTAGATTTAAGTGAAAAGGCTGCTGTGAAAACGTCTATCTATTTAACGTGGGTGCTCCAAACCTTTGCGGGAGCAAAACATGGGTTATGATTTAATAAATCCTTCAAACCTCAAAGTCTCAAGTAGAGCCAGGAGGTATTGAGTCTCCTTTCCTGTATATGTATCACTATTTAAATCTTAAAACTACTAAAAGCTACTACTTAAAGCTCAAAAGACCATAATTGATGACTATTGTACGTGGCTGAGCCTACGAAACAAGCAATATTTCATTATGTATGTGACAGATGACCTGGGTGGAAATGGCCAAAATTAGTTTTCTCCTGTAAAATCAGATTATTTCTGGAATATGAGATTTGGTTAAATTATTGGTAGATTTTTGATATGTTTGGGCGTGATAAAAATCGATCATATCCCTACTGTACTGAACTTGTTTGCTTCTATAATAAGCAAATGTAGTTTTTCTTTCCTGCCCCCTCTCCTCACTGACCCAGTAATCTCACAGAGAAATAGAATGGAATAAAAATGAGGTTTTGCACACTGCTGCTGTTTTAAATAATACCTTAAGAAGGTATAATGGGCTGGAGTCTTTGAAACATCTACTTGTATTGAAGGTGCTTGTAGTCTCGCATATGGTTCCCAGTGCTCTGGCTGTGAACCTCCCGAGGGCCGGGCTGCTGATGTAAAGACCAGTGTCTTGGAGACATCTGGTGCCTGTTCCTTCTTGCTGTCCTTGAATTAAACTCCCAAGTTCCTGGAACTGCCTAGACTCTGTGGGTAATATATGACTAATTCTGCCTTGGAAGAGGTTTAGTGTCTTGGCTGAACTGTGAAAACTGCTTATAATTAGGGAATTGAGGATTTGATTCCTTCATGGCTTGTGAGGAAGGCCTGGGTAACCGCCATCTTAGGTACGGTTTTCTTTTTTCCTGAAGGAAACGTAGCTTCTCTTCACATTTGAGACACGAATAACCAGCTCTTCTCTAGCTTGGCAAAGCTCCGCTTTGCAATTACAAGACAGGTCACTGTTTCTGCGGGATGGCGAGTTCAGTGGCCACGTGGTTCCCAGTGCTTTTAGCAGACTTCATGGACTCCCTTGCTGCTAACAGGGTGCAGACAGCAAGCAGTAAAGGTGAAACTGGAGCTCATTGTATCCATGCTGCTAAGGACTCGCAGGTGTGAACCGGAATCAGCAAAGACTTAATACTTAGGGAGCCCTGTAATGTGTATCTCGTGATGTACACGATAAAAAATGGGCACTTACGGAAATGAGAAGGGAGGGATTGGGATCAGTCTGTCAGCCCTCATGTCTGTTGTTATTGCTGCTGTAAGAGTTTAAACTTAATAATCCTTCTGGTGAAAAAGGAGCCTTTGAAACTTGGATCCTACACATTACCTCTAATGTAACAAGAAAATTTGTACGTTTGAGGCCACAGTCTCAGTTTCTGATAGAGATGCTGATGCCGTTGCCTGCTGAATGACACAGGTGAGTCCAGAAGGGCACTCGGGGCCGATGCACTTTGGTGGGATTGACCTTTCCACACCTTAGCGTTACCAAGCCCTCCAGCCACGCTGGGGCTGCATGCAGAGCACAAGAGAGGCTGCCATACAGGGGCGAGGGAATGCCAGCATGGCTGATGGAGAAAGGGCCCGTGAACATGGCAAAACTGCTGTGAACAGCAGTTTTCCTCCCAGTTACTGCTCCAAACTGGTAAGTCAGCGAGTGCTTTACAGCCACCTTGTGAGCAGAGTGTTGAGGGGAAGGGTGGGAATGCAGCAACCAGATGGCTGAATTGGAGGCGAGGAGAGTCGCACGAGGCTTCGGGTGCCTGGAGTCCAAGTGTTTGCCTTTGCTCCTGTAAAGAACAAGGCTGCGTGCCGAACGGTTTGAGCTGGCCGCAGGGGGTGCACTGGGCAGAACCACGCATGAAGCAAGTCACAAGAGGTTATGTGGTTTATTTTTCTAGGAAGACTAATAAAACGTGCAGAACTGTTACTGGACAAGAGCTTCTGCTTTCAGCACTGTGCTGGGTCAGGCTGCTGGTGGGCGGGGAGGCGGTTCTAACCGGCCTGAACCGGTCGGAACTGGCCCAGGGTGGTTTCTGCCACCACACCCTTGTTGCCCCTGCTAAATGCACATGTATTTCAGTGTTCATGTGCAAACATCTGAACTAAACTTAGAGATGCTGCAAGCTGTGCAAGTGGAGGGAGATTCTGCTCTGTGCCCAGGGTAAGGTGCCTGGCACATTGCTCCCTTTGGCTGGAGAACAAGAGCCCCGTGGCGAGCCGAGAGGGCCTTTCCTGCACGTCCAGCTCGCGGAGTGCTGGGAGCAAGCGAGGCCGAGCGCTGGGTCTGCTGCCTGGCAGCTCCTCCTGGCTCTGGTGCTGCCGCTCGGCTGCCGGCGCCTCTCGCTCCAGCTGCTTGTGAAAGGCCTGGCGTAGGAGGGGAAAACGGAGCAACAGGCTTAAAACGTGTATTTGGGAGGAGTGCGCTGGAACCAGCTGTGTAAAATGCCTTTGGATTTGGGAGTCTGTAGGTGACTTTTGGGATTTTGTTATAATTTCTGCCCAGCCTTTTAATTCAGTGGTTTCCTTGGCTTTTGCTGCAAGCAGCCCAAGAGGGGAGCAGCAACAATTCAAGAAATGTGGCAGTCTGAAATACCAAGCTGTTAGTTGAAGTACATGAGACTTGTGTGAAAGACACCATTCTTGTGGCATTTTGAGAGAACTGGCAGAAGAAATTAATTGGGGGGGAAAAAAAAGGCAGCTAAGAGCTGAAATGAAAATAGAGGAGGCTCTGCCTGCCCCAGGGTTGTGCTCAGAAAGCCAAGACAGCCTTTTGCAGGTCTGGTGCCTGTCAGTGTGAGCCCTGCCAGCACCAAACCAGGTGTTTCTTTTCAGAGAGCTCTGAATTTTGTTACTGCGTTTCCATCAGGGTGGATGTGGACAGAATTCTTAGCAGCTCTCCAAAGCAATGAGCATCTGATCTGTAAAATGGTGTGAATGGAGGGAAATACAGGCAAGAGCTGTAGTATGTGTATCCTGAAGTATCTGCCACTGTGGAGGAACCAAGGTGAATCTGCAGGAGGAGCTTTGCCCATGGCTCACTCCTGTCTAGAGGTGCAAGAAAGATGCTCTGCTTTGGCTAGAGCTGCCCTGCCTCTGTCATAAGCCAAGGTACTGGTTTGATTGATAGAAGCACAATATCAGTTTGGCAAGATTCAAGCATGTGAAAATCCTGAAGTGTTTGGGTGCTTATGTAGCCCTACCTGCACTCTCTGGAGTTGGTGGTAGCCAAGGGCTGTGCACGGGTTTCAGTTGGCATTGAGTGTTAATGCTGGTAGATTGGCTGGAGCAGCGTGACAGTCCTCTGAGTCTTGAATGAGACAACATGTGCCAGCTTCCCAGCTCCTGTTTTTTGTGCTGTTTGGGCTCCAAAGCCCCAGCACAGCCTTGCCTGAGCACAGAGTGCAGGTGCTGGGCAGCGAGGTGAGGGGGAACCTCCTGCAGGTGCTTGCACAGGCTGAGCTGGAGTCCTGCGGGTGCTTGAGGGGTAACGGAGACCTCGAGGTGTAAGAGAGGTAATAGGATGTGAGTGTGAAACGGGCTGGTGGCACTGAGGGAATCCACAGGGATTTAGACTTTTGCTGAATACACATGTCCCTCCGTGACTGAGGAAGAAGGATAATACAAATACTCATGTGCATTGCCCAAGGAGTGTGGAGCTGAGAGGAAAATGTGGTGTATGTGATTGGATTTTTTTTTTATTTAACTTGAATACTGCTTAATTCAGCATCCAAGGAAAGTACTAAACATTGTGAGGCAAATTTAATTTTTGGTTAATAATGCTGTCTTAGTAAACTTTTCTGGGAAAAAGGCTTTTGGGGGGGAAGAATTCTATACACTTACAGAAAATTATATCCAGTAAATTGTTGCTGTGTATGAAGTGGCAGTGCAGCTGTGACAACACAGCATGTTTGCTGAATATCCAACCCCATTTGTGGGTGCCCCCTACCCTGGGAGAGGGATTAGGGCTGTGTACGCAGCCTGTGAGGAGGGAGCATTGGCGAGAAGCTGAGCCTGTCTCGTGGGTGTCCTGTCAGCAGTGCTGCGTGGTGGCTGCTGACAGGGCAGGTGAAGAGGCAGCCTTGGAGGACCTGGCTCGTGCCGAGTCCTGTCCATGGGGACTGAAGGTGGCCATGCAGACAGTGTTTAAGGTGTGTCTAACTAGAGGAGGATATTGGGCCTGTGTAGACCTAACGTGCGTGTGAAACACTAAGGGGAGTTCGTTGGGAAGCAGCCATGGGGCTTGGCTGGCTGGAAATACTTCAGGTGGTTGTGACCTGGCTTTCAGCTGGAGGATGGAGCTGAGTAGCTGCACGAGGAGCGTTAGCAGAGGCACTAAGTGCCTGTCTGAACGTTGCTGCCTTCGCAGGGTTTGCACAAGCCATGAGTTGATGCAGCGCCTGAGCACGCGCTGCGTTGTGACGGGGCGGCCTCACAGGAGACACTGCATCCTGCTGCATGTCTGTCTGTTTCTCTGCAGACAGCTGTGAACGTTGAGCTAGTCTGTGCTTTTAATAGAGGGAAAATACTTCATTTTTTTCTGAGAAGAGAGCCTGTGTAATCTCACCCTTTTTGGGAAGGGAATCGGCAAAATGCAGCAGAGGCCAGCAGGAATTAGCTTAGCCCTTGGTCTCTTACTTGCCCTGTGCCTAAGGACAGAGCACAGCTTGACCGAACCTAAGTTTCCCCACTGGTGGAAGGAGGAGTTACCTGTGATGTTCATCAAGCAGCAAGAATTTTTCAGACTTTTAGCTAGCCATGTGGCAGTCTTTAAAATATATATATATTTGATACTGCAATATTTTTTTAATTTCTATAGCTACAGAATGGTGGCAGAGCCACCAACATGATTCTTTTCCCCCTTAGCAGCACTGTGTCTATCTGCAGTGAGGTTGGGTTTGTTCCTGTTTGAGCTGGGATTGCTCAGTGATGTCCCTGAGACCTTTTTCATCAAATCTTGCAAAATTGAACCGAGAAATGATGACCAGAAAAAGGTTGTATTACTTGTGTTCCTGGTCTCCCCATGAGGCAAAAACTAAAGTTTTCCCTTTATGCTTTGTTAATCTGAAGCTACTTTATGGTGCCTGATGGTAGCAGCACTGCTCAATTGTAATTTATTTTAATAATACAAATAATTCAAGGTGAGCTTTATGAACTTGTACACTGATACAATGTTTCAAGTCAACTAATTTGAAAAATTCTAAGTGCTTCATTAAAAACTAGGATCCTAGAGTCAAAACCAGTTCTCAGTAAAACAGGGATTATGACTAGAGCAGTTAGCAGTTTTGAACAAGAGTAGTGTCTGAAATGACTGCTCTAATGTTGAACTTGATCTTTACTGAATTAAAACTTGGTCTCATGTGGAAAACTCTTTGTAAGCTAAGGGCGATTTCAGTCTTTATTATAACGAGTGAGGAAAATTATAAGATTCTTTGTCTTTCGAGTCATAAACAGTTACATCCTCAGGGATTTCTGCTTACTGCTTCCCACACCTCGAGAGAGGGCAGGGGGGCAATAAAGAGCAAAGAGGCTCTGAAGAGCCATGGGGCTTGCACAGTGATGACCTGCTGGGCCGGACTGCCTGGAGCTGCCTTTCTTGGCTCTCCATCTTCCCAGACCGCGTTGGGGTCTTTGCTGCTGTGTTTAGCCCTGGGGTTGCTCTGCGCATGAGGAAGGGCTGCTTGGCCGCCTGTTGCAAGCAGGAGGTGTTTGCTTGGAAGCCTTTGGCTTCAGGAAATCCCGTGGCAGAGGGACTATGCAGTGATATCCATCTAGCTTTCTGGGGAGGGTGTTCTCTATAACAAAACATGTTATTTTGGCTTATGCGATGATTAAATGACTTACTGTCATAACCCTGTTGAGTAAGTGCATCTCCTGCAGCCAAGTAATGTCTATTTATAATGTGATAGTTCAATTTTGTCTTGGCCCAGAATTCCTGTGCTGTCTTTTCTGATCTATATCAGGTCTTTGCTGTACCGCGTGTTATTTACAATATTGTGTTCAGTCGGTCTGGAACAAACATTTAAAATCCATTGCTTCATAGCCCTGAGAAGGGATGGGCCTGGTAGGCACACCGAGATGGTGATTTTTGTTTATTGGTTTGCCTTGGCTGACATAAAGAAAAGCTGGTTGAATTTTCATAATAATGTACTCAGAATATGTGAAGAATATTTTAAGAATATGCATGAGAGACAAAACCAAGGGGCAGAATCGGGACTCTAGACCTTTTCAAAGTTGCTAAAAATTTCTCAACCCCTTTTCTGTCATGAGTATTCTCCTTGCAACAGGTAGGTTGTGGCTTTAATGTCTTTCCCCAACATCTGCTTAGGCCTCCCCTAGATCTCTCATGAGCCTTTTCCTATTTCTGCCACATAAATGATACGTTATTGCCGTCTTAGATATTTTTTATTCTGTTCTGCTGTAAATTTAAGTACAAAGTGAGATGATTTATGCTGTGGTAAGGTGGAACCCTGGGGATACCTTTGCATGACAAAAGGACAAGTAATTACATAAAAACATTGCTGTGGTTCACTTACTCTGCAGGACTTACAGAAGAACGTACAGGCTGAGAATGTAATGCTGCAAATATAGTTCTGACTCAGCTGGTAGCTTGTGGTTTCTTAGTGTGTAGTGTGGCAAGTGTGGTTTAATTTTTTTTAGCCAAAGATGCACTAATATGGGCTCTTTCTTCTGAGACAATGGCCTGTCCTTATTGAAAAGGTTGATGGGCTTGTATTTTTGCGAAGCTTTGTTTTCATTTTGCTTAACAAGAAAGAAGCAACAACAACAACCAAAAAATATATATTCAAACCAACATCGCCTCAGACCAGTCCTATTAGTCCACGACATTGCTGCTTTTGAATGTTGTCCATGCTGCTAATAGACTTTCAAGAGATTATGGCAAAAGGACTGCTGAGACCTGAACGTGATACTTGGTGCGCAGGAATTTGGGTATTTTGTCACTTTGTCAGTGTTTTCCATCACTAACCTTACCAGAAAATGCTACCACCTCTGCTTGTGTAGGAGATAATAGCATCAAGAGCCAACTTGCATAACGATTGTCATCATGTGTGAACACATTTTTTAATTTGTTCTTTTAGTTTATTCTGAAGTGCTTTTTAAATGGGCTCTGTGACTTGATAAATCAAGTCGTAACAACTCCACAACACAAGAACCTCCATGGTCGTCCATACCTATAAAGATGGCGTTAAAAATAAGTTGATGTCTGGTACTTATTAAAAATAAGTTATAAAGCATCAAATGCTGGATATCTCCCTATGCATTTGTCACATTGCTGTTCCAGACTCCCGTTCCCTTCAGGCTCCCTCCTACACACCTCATTATTTTAAATCTCACTCTTGCAGTCACTGTTAACTCTTTGATATAAACTCTCTATCCCTTTGAGGGAAAAGAGCAAAATAGCTAATTACAAGCAGCGAAGCCTGGGAAGAGGCTGCAAAATGATTCAGTGGAAGAATAGAGATGAGTAAAGTATTAGTGCCAAACCTGCATAACTAAGCAATCACTCTGAGATAATAGGATGCTGCTGTATAAGTTATTTTAGTGCAGACAAATCCATAGAGTTTTAGTCTAGTAGAACTGTAATATGAACAGGTACAAGCCAATGTTTCAATGTGAAGAAAAATCATCCTGGCATGGAGGTCAAAGTCTTAGTTTCCAAACTTTCCTGGGAAACTGAGCGGGTGATATCCTTCCGCACACTGTTGGGGCAAAAAACCACTTCTGTTTTGGGGAAAATGGATTAAAGTGGATGTGACAGAGCTAATCATCTGTTGCTCTGCTAGTTTGGAAGACAGTTTGTGAGTGTATTTATCACTTGATGGATGACAGAATGTAGCATGAAATGTAAAAGTAGTGTTGTATATAGAGAACCCCTTACCATAACAAGGGCTTGGCGTGTTCATTCCTTGGCATCTTCAGAGCAGTCAGTTTTCTACCAGGTCTTTACCAAAACCTGGAGGTTTTCTTCAAGAAATAGAGGCCATTCTTATTACTGGAAACATAGAAACCTGGGCCTGGCCCTCATTGAGAGAGAACAGTGACTGTAAAGGAGGGACAACTTCTTTCGGGTCATTATTGGCAGCTTTGGGCCCTGCCGGGTCAGCAGAGGCGCCTTGGCCCGTGACAGTGGCCAGGGCCCCTCTGCAATCGCGTCTCATTCGCACCTGAACTGAAGGCTGGGGAAAACAGGAGATCTGTGCACTGCATGGAAGAGTCTGAGTGTGTGTAAGAAGAAAGCTGGAATCTATTGTTTCCTGAAAAGCTTTTCAAACTAACAGTGCTGTTAACCTGCCATTAATAGCTATTTTGACACAAGAAGGTTTTTGACTGTTTCTCTTTTAGATCTCAATTCTTAAAACAATTGATGCTGAAATGTGGCATATTTGTCGCCTTGCATGTCTTAAAGTGTCAGATTATTGTAATTGTCTGGAAGGTGTCAGGATGTAACCTCTGAGTTAAGCTTGATAGCTCCAAACATTGAAGGGAAAGTGCATTTTTGGGATATTCGTTATCTACTCGTGACATCACATGAGAGCTTACTGTTTAAGAGTTGGGAGATGCAAAAACATCAAGTAATGTTTGCCATTATCTTGACAAATATTCCTTGCCAAATGCTTCTCTACTTCATACGTGAAGATATGGAAGCAAAGACAGATTATTTGTTACTTAAAATAACCACTGAAAAATAATAAATTTGCACAACTGAGCTGAGCAAATGGTTCAGCCATTGCATCCCTTTCAAGCATGACAAAAAACACCCCTCAAAAACAGAAACAAACAAACAAAAAATCCCCAAACTGCTTTAAAAACATGCTGGGAAAATGAGTCAAATCTATGTAAAGAATTTGAAGAGGGAGGAAGAAAGGGGAGGGGAGGTGTGCGGTAGCCTGCAGGTTCCTTCCTTATAACTGTACTATAGTGGGAGGGTAAGTCTGCTTAAAACAATATTGAGAGTAGGTTCAGCCGGAAACACTGGGATGCCTCACAAGAAAAAGAGGAGGAGTCTGAGTCAAAATAGCTCCTGAGGAAAAACATTCAGCAAATTGGGTTTGAAGGCTACTATCTAACTGGTTGCCCAGGAAAAGCTCCCTTCTCTTGGCAGTAGTGCATTTTTTTTTCTACCTTTGCCTGCAAAGAGTAAGGTACCTCAATTACAGACAAGCTCTTCAGTGTGAAAGTTGCTGTGTGCTATTAAATGCTCAAGGGTTCCAAGGAAAATAGAACCTTTTGTGCATAATGTCCCATACAGACTGATTCACAGCAGTAACTCCCTCTGCTGAATATAAGGAATGGTCTTCTGTTTTTGAGCCAGGCTCTCTAGAAGATGCTTGATCCACTGCCTACTGGGGTCAAGCAGAAGATTGGCTTGCAAGGTGCTGGCTGAGGCCTTTATCTTTTCTTTTTCAGGAAAAAGGCAGCCCACATTGATTATGGTGGTTCATGGTATGAAAATATGGAAGTAAAGCCTTGTATGAGCTTGGTTCAAATGTCGTGCCAAAAGTAGTTATTCCGTAATATTCAGTACTGGTTTAGCAAGTCAGATCTGTTCACGTGTCCCTGCCATTATATTGCATAGTTCGGTTAGTCTTTAGAGACTGCATTCAAATTGAAAGCTCTCCCCAGGTAACTGGCAAGAGCTTGAATTGGGCTAAGACAAGAGCTTGCCCATGTGGATAATGGTCAGCTTTACACTTCTATATAAAATATCAGGAGTTATTTGAAATTTAAATGAAAAACAATGAACTGTTTTAACTTCAGAATCTGCCTTTTCATTAAACAGCACTGAAAAATGTTCTGGCATATTTCACCCTGGCTTGTAATAAGGCTCTGATTTATTCAAGTGCAGGTTCATAAATGATGATGAATGATCTATTCATGGAACAGAAGGAAAGATCTTAGGGGATTAATTATTAATTAAAGTTAACCTGTGTTGCCTAAATAAGATGAATTTATTCTAAGTAATTTTCTACTCTACTGTGATTTTTCTCTGAGGAGACAGAACCTTAAAATCAGCAAGTACCACTTGCAATTGCTTGGATATCTTATACTATGGAGAGCGTGCAGGGAGTTATGCTCATGGTGTGAGGAAGAGGAAAGGCAATGGATCACAAGTCCCTTGCAGCACGAGAAATAGAAGTTTGCTTGTTTATTTTCTGGACATGTCAAAAACCATTACGCTTCACCACGATAGTACCTGGTCACTTCTAAATCATGTCTTATTTAATGTGCTTGGTATCTCTTGTAATTGGTAACTCTGGACAAAATACCTTATTCTAGCTCAGCAAAATAATTCTGCGAGTGAAATATAATTCCAATAATCATTTCAGAGTATGGATGTCAGCGGCTGAGACCTCAAACTTCTTTCCCTTAGTCATGCCTCTGAATCATCTACTCTTTATTATGCAGGTACTTTCAAAAACACTAAAATGCCTAGTAAAAATCCACAGAAAGTCGAGGGATGTTTACTTAGCTATTCTGTTGGCTTGCTCTGCCAATGGTTCTTGTGTCATGGGCTGGTTGCGTTGTAGCCAGGTGGTGCAGTTGCTTGCAAAGCCTCACACTTACATATGGTCTGCTGCTGTTTTCCTGGTGGAATTCTGGAATGCTATATTTGGATCAAATGATACTGGGTCTTCACATTACTCTCCTGACTTCAGGAAGCCCTAAAATGTAAGATAAACGAGCATAAAATACCAAAATGGAAAGCTCAGCAGGAATCAGCAGAGAGAGAAGATCTACTTGGGGGTTCAGGAGAGGAAATGGTAGTCAAGGGAGGAAAACAAGTCACAAGCGTAGGAGGAAAGGCTTGAAAAGTAACCCCAATGAAACAAATTATGGCTGTCTGCTCAGTTAAACTTGCTCAAATGTCAGCTGCTTGCTTTACTTTTGCCAGGGGATGTATAAATCCTGAATTTCTACTGCTAATGGGGGAGGGTTGAGGAGAAAGAGGCAGTGGTTGCAGTGCTGTGAGAAAGACGCTAGGGGAAAAAAAACCAGCTCTTAATAATAATATGCACTTTGTCCAGGCATTTTTTTAAATTATGCTTTATCTCCATCATAGCTTCAATACTTTATTTGTGGGAATGGTCTGGCCTGCTCCTTATCTAGAAGTCTGTGCAGGTGAAAAGCATTAACCCAGATAAGTTTACTACATTTAAAAAGATGTATATAAGTAATAATTTTGTTTATGTGGAATCCTATTGAAATTTAGTATTATTAAACCTAAAGAATAACTTGCTGTGTACCACAGAAACACAGCATGTCTTGCATGCCCAGGTAATTTTTCTCCTGATTAGTTTGGTAAGTGTGATTTTTGAGGAAAGCCTAACACAGATAAGTGGGTCTCGCTCACAGGTGGGAAAGCAGTTGGCTTATCCCTGCCCCTTCAAAGAGAGTGGTAGAACAGTAGGTTGGTTGCAGGAAGAATTTCTGTACTATTCTCATTCTGACTTTAAAGCTGGAATGGGAAACTGTAATCATTGTTTCTATTCTCTAGTCATTGATTTTTTTTCAAGAAAAGTAGTAACTCAGCTTTTTGTGCTAGAGCACTTGAGAGCAAAATACTCTTTTTTTCTTAGTAGGGGCTATGGTATGGCTTTTTAGAACAGTTTTGTAGGTGTGACGATAACTTAAGCAGTTCACTTTTAATAAGAAAGTAGTCTTCACATAGAAAATGTTGTGACAACCATAGCAAAAATCGCTTAATGTCTCTTCAGGGTTGCCCCCTGAAACACCTGTGTTCAACCTAGAGGAAAAACTGCAGAGTAAGTGCAGCCCTGGAGTGAACAAAGCCAGCTTTGGGGTTTGAACTCGTGATGTATGCATGCTATGCCTGTGTGACTTGCAAATCCCTTGTGTTTTAAACAGCCATGTCCTTAATGCTCCCGGGCTCCGTTCTTTGTGCGACAGTGTCGGGTAGTGTCAGTCTGGTGGCACTGGTCCCAATTCCCTCATAGTTCAGTGCTTTGGAGGGGCAGTTATGAGGCAGTGAACATGCAGTACTCTCTCCCTTCTCTGTAAAGGGGGGACTGCAAAGGAAAATACAGCAGTCGGCAAGGAGGACAGCCAGCTGGCCCCTACCAGCGTCCCAGACATTCAGCGTGGCCTTGAAGCCTGGAATAACCTGTCTGCCTATTACCATACATGAGGATACTTATTGGAAGTAGGTCGAGATCAGCATAAAGACGGAAGAGGGCAGGTCATCTGGTGCTGTGAATTTATTGAATGGACTTGCATTTCTGCTCAGATAATCTTAAAACTCTTAATTATAAATTGATACGGAGATTTGTTCATGAATTTTTCTCCTTTTATTGCTTTTGTCATCAGTCATGAAAAGTCAGGTGATAGAGTAAAGGCCTCTGCAGGAGCAGAAAAATGAGAGTTCAGTGCAGTTCAAGCAGCAGCGGATAGAGGAGTAATGGTAGTTCATTAATCGCTTACTGTTAAGTGTGTGTGTGTGTGTCTAACTACCTGCTTAATTAACAGTTGGAAGTGAAGTATCACAGCAATAGGCTACCTTACACAGGGGAGCTCTGCTTAGAGCAATTACACGTGTTCCTGGCAGTTTGACCTTTCGGCATTCATTACCTGCAAGTGTGCACAGTGGGCTAAGCTGTTCAACCACAGCAACTCGGTGATTTTAAGGGGAAAAAATGTCATCACAGAAGCTCCAGTTTTCCTTTCTGTATAAACTCGTATGACACCTGTGGAAATGAGATGTCAGCTCTCTTTATGTAACTGATGGTTAGATCCTTCCACGGTGACCACATGTATGTTGAGGAGTGCTGGAACTTCTCCCAAGGGAGAAGGTTTGCTTATAGTCAGAACCGCTGCAGGGCAAGCTCAAGGTGATTAGGAAAATGTGGCAATCCTCACAACGTGTGTAGCACTACAGGCTGCTTTGTGTGATAGCAGTGCAGCGTCCTCAACGCCTCCAGAACTTGCTTTCTCCAGGAGCTGAACCTGCCCTACAGCGTGTGGCTGTGCAGAAGCAGCCGTCTCGACGGTGGTGTCCATGCTCCGCTGCGGTGGGTGCCTCGTGAATGCTAGAGGGACTAAGTTTCATCTTGGGTAACTTCGTCCAGGACCTCTCTTCAGCAGAGAACTATAGAAAAGAGCTACTGTTTTTTTTTCTCCCATAAAATTCCAATTTAGTGAAAATGTCTGCTGTTTTTAAAGAGAAGACACAATAACCAGTTCAGGAGATGGCAGAGCGAGGATGCTCTCCTAGAGGTGGCTTTGCTCAAGGACTTTTCCAACATGTTCCGTGTTTTACTTTTTAATGTAGTACAAGTTAATCTTTGCCAGAATAGAGTCTAAAAGCAAATTCTTCCTCTACTGCCTCTGTCCCCGTCTTTTTAAGGTTCAGCCAACTTTGGAGGCTGGGGTTAGTTGTTCCCAGGCAGAGATAAGGCTGCAGAGTGTGGCTGTTCCCACCTCCCTGGCAGCAGCAAAACTTTGACTCTGTGTTGAGCTACTGAAGTTCAGTATCCGCTTCCAGCGACTTTGCTGTGTCTTTGAAATACCAGTAGTGAAGATCTGACTCCTTTTCTTTCTAGCTAATGGAGAAGTTTTGGACTATAGAATAAGCCTCCAGCTAGTTGGTGTTCCTCTTTGCTACTCGAATGAGACCGCTCGGTGCAATTCTAGCCCTGGGGTGCTCTTTGCCAATCGATTTGTTGCTGCTCGCTCTCCGTTTCCAGAGGTGACTGTAGTCTTGCTACTGATGTTATTTAATAGGTTGTCTTCGGAGAACGCTGAAAGCCGCCAGGGGAACATAACTGCAAATATGGTTGTGGAATTAAAATTTCTGCTGGGGGGCAACGTGAAGCCATTACTTTGGAAATGGAATAGCGTGGTAGTAAATTTCTTCTCAGACAGAAAACAAAGCACTACTCCGTACGCACTCTATTACTGTTGTTTTATTAGAGGCCCATAAATTTCTTCAGTCGTACACATTATTTTTAGTGCTTTAAACTGTAGGAAAATTCTGAGAGCTTAAAACTTTCCTTCTTTTTGTTTCAAGAGTGCTGCAAACCCATGATTCAATTGGAGAAAACACCTTTCACTGGGCCATTTTCTTCTATAAATACAGATATATCTCAACTACTTCACTTTGTCAGACTAGATTAGTTACAGTCTATCTGATGAGAGTGTAGCAATACTAAATATGGATATTATTTCAGTAGCTCCACTATAAAATAAAATGTTTTGAACACTTCCTGAATTTAAGCTATTTTTTCTTTTGATGAAATCATTTTGTGCTTCCATGGTGCATTCTTTGGCCTTAGGAAAGCTTTAAAATTTTGCACTACATGTGAAAAATCTTTTGTACTCTTAGAGTTGTAGGGGCTGCGAGTTGATGCAGGCTGGAAAAAAAGTAGTTTTTTTCAACTCACCTGACTTTCTAATTTTTCTATTAAAATCTAATTTGATTCTTGATGAATATGCATAAATATATTGTACCAAATCTATTATCAAATACATCAACTGTTAATATTTTATAGGATATGTGGGAGGGTGTTTACTAATAAAATACAACATTTAAATTCCATGTTAATTTCCAGCAATGATCAGCTAGGCGTTTTCTTTGTATGAAGAGTGAGTAGGTAGTAAGAATGGGTTAATTATTCTAATTATCTGTGACAAATCCAATCCACCTCAACAAGAAGTTATGAGAGCTAATAACGCTTCTCCTCCTGAGCAAATGCAAAACAACGGTACGAGCTGAGAACTGTTGCTGAGCAACTCGAGCCCTGGTGCGCATCCACACTGTGGTTATTCCTTGTTGTGTTAGGGGTGTGTTGGGCTGGTGGGCAAGGCTTTTGTTGTTTGAATGATCCCTTTTTTATATATTTAATTCTGTGTGCGGAGTAGAACGCTTCTGCAGAACTTGGCTCATTTCATAAGTGAATCATCTCTTGACAATGCGACTGCACCATGAAATGTACAGCAGACAGGAGCGCTGGATGCCTCCTCTAACTCCGACAGCTCTTTTTGACTGTCATCTTCCATAAGAGTCACAGCTTTCTGTTGATTTTGAAGAATGGAATCATCCAAAATTGAGCAAAATGATTAGTAAGGTTTTTCATGTGGCCTGAATCGCGTATCCGTAATATGGGGAGAGCCCCTAAGGAGATGGCTCTGTTGCCTCTGATGTCCAGGTGGGAACTCTTTCTCCATAGACGCTCAGTATCCTTTCCTGGATAGTGAAGATACCCAGTGGCAACCTTCACCCTGGAACCCTCAGGTGAAGAACAACAAATATGTAGTGTTTGGTACGAAAAGTTACCCATAATCTTCTGAAATGGGGCTCAAACTGGACGGCTCCTGTAATGGAGGGAGAGCAGCCTGAGGAGAGAAACAGATGCTGTAGTGTCTGTGTTTCTCTGGGGGACCGTGTGGAAAGGAAAAGGTAGAGCTGTATGTGGCCAGGAAAGCCATCCAGATGGAAATGTACCCCTAAAATTCTCAGTACTTATTCTGGAATAGTTATTTTAATGTCAACCAAAGCAGTTATTCTGGGATAACAGTTCTGATGGAATTTCAAGTGTTCATAAACCTAGGTCTATCTGTTTGTTCCCTCAAGGTGTACTTGCACAATTAGCATTCTGTTGGCCTCCCTAACTGGCCCTGTTCCCCATGCCATTGTCATTGCCTTTCACACAGCATTTTGTACTTCTTAATTCACTGTGGCATTGAGGAGATCTGCCCTGCAAACATTTATTCCCTTTATTCTCCCCACTTCTGAGGATTGCAGTAGATTCCACGTTTTGCTAGCAGTGCAGCTCCTTTTCAACTTCTCTCACTGACTTTTCACAAGATGAGGGTGATGTGTGTTCCTACAAGCATGTGTCTGTCTGCCCCTGCAGTTGGTGCTGCCTGGTCTGTAACTCTGCTCAGTAGATGCTACCCATGTGAGACAGGTTTGAGGGGCAACTTCACACCCCGTCATAGTTTGTTGACATTTGTTGACATACTGTTAAGGTAATAGGTTTTCTGTTGGGTAATTTTTTGTTTATAACTTAGGGATTGGGAGCAGGATGGGAAGAAAATGGGATCTATTTGGGCCTTGGTCAAATGCAGTTAAAATGTTGTAGCTCTTTCCCATTAAGAAATTTGGTTCTTACCCATTTGTGCTGTTGTCCGTGCTGTTTACGTGGTGGTGTTCCAGCAGGCTCCGGGCATGTTTTTGGCACGCCTTGCTTGTTGAACGCTCAGTCCATCATGACATGATCTGTTCAGAGAGATGAACACTGTCCTCATAAGCAGCAATTTAAGATAGTTCTGGTGGATCAGCAAGGGTGGGTGGGTGCTCTGGATTTCCTGGTAGCAAGAGCTAGTGGTTAACTCCATTTTGAACTTCCATTGATCTGGCTGCCATTTCTCCCAAGTTACTGCTCTTCAAAAAGAGGAGAAGGTCGATGTGAAAGCAGCTGAGCTTCTAGATTGACCTGTTCTTCTTCCTGATGAGAGCTGGGTTGAAGGAACCTGGAATTGGGCTGCAAGCAGAAGCAAGTATGAAGTGAAAATTCACTGTTAAATAGAATGTTTTGGATGCTTTGCACATTGTGAATGTGTCATAGGAGCTGCCAGCATAAATAAAATCATGTTTCATTTACAACATAATAAAAACTTTAGTGATCTTGGGCAACATGTGATTTTTAAACTTAGTTCAAAAGAAAAAAATCAACCCAGCAATCACAACAGAAAAGCCCTGTGATCTTTATTCAAGCTGAATATGTGGATTTACTAAAATAGAGAAAGCTGCCAAAGCTGAATTTCAATCAAGAGCGTAATCATAGTACATGGAGAGCTCTGTTCAGGAAGATGATTAGTCAATCAGCATGCAAGTGATTTGCAATCTGCATAATATCTTGAAGTATTTGGTTTCTGGATACTTTTATCAGAGTTCCCCTAAAACCTTCACTATGTTTTTGCTGTGTCCATGTCCCGGCCTGTGTCCTTGCTCAGTGCTGCGTTTGGGGTGCAGGGGCTCTCCCTGCCTTGCAGCTCTCCTCAGTCCTCGGCAGCACCACGTGGGTTTGGTTTCCCTGGAGAAGCCTCTTCGGGTCCTGTGGCAGGGGCTGGGGGCCACAACTGGCTTCATTTCTCTCCCCCTCGCCACTCCTTTGTCCACTTTGTGGGTGAAGGAAAAGAAGTCAAAGGCAGTCGCTCAACTCGGATTTTAATTGAATTAATCTATTTTTATGTCTTGCACTAGACTAAAAATTCACCTTGTTTCATGTCAGATGGAACTTCTTGTTTGGGTGCGTTTGCAAGTTGAGACAGCCAAGAGCTGTGCTTGCGGCGCTGGAGGAACGGGCTGCCCTTTTGTGCGATAGTCCAGCAGTGAAGATACCCGCCCGGCGTGTGATAGAGGTGAAATTGTGTCCCTTCCCCTCCCAGGAGGGTGCCCTGGTCTCCTCTTGGAGCTCTCCTACCTCTGTAAGAGAACTAAGTAGCTGATGAGATGGAACAGAGCAGAGGAATAGCTGCTCAGCCTCCCGGCAAGCATGGACAGAGGGCACTGGGTTTTTACTTGCTGTTCCAGTGGATTTCTGTTTTCTCTTGCAGACCTTGGCTTGCACACAGACATCTCTCATTAAACTACATGCTGTATGTTGCAGGAAAAAAATAACTGTGAGGCATATGTGATATGGGGCACTGATGTTGAAAAGAAACTGTTGCAGATATTGTGCAGCCTGGTGGGCTGAGCATTTCCAGGATGGAAAGCATGGGACCAAATCCAGTCAGGCAGAGGGAGCAATTGAACTTGTGTCTCTGTCACTACTAGGGGATTGAGCAGCGCTGCCAGGCGAGAACCTGCAGCTGCTGCCTGCTGACCGCAGGAAGAGCGTGCTTGGATTTGGCTGTGCTCTGAGCAGGGGCAAGAGTTTTCTTTTAATATTATAAAGATGTTTTTCGTGTTATAGTGTAGTGTGGAGTGGGACCAAAAGAAGCCAAAGGTTGGGGAAATTTGTACAATCTTTCTGATGGACTCCAGCATCACAAATTAAACGTGGTTTTGCTGAAGTCCCCTGGGATTTCTACTATTGAGTGCTGGTATTAGTGCATTAATACTTGATATTAGAAGAAATTTGTTTTCCCTTTTCCCTACTTTCTCCTTTTCCCAAAGATCAATTTTTAGGAAAAAAAAAAAAAAATCCTTCCATTATATTCCTTTTGTGAAGACTGACCGTTATGGCTCTAAATATAACTAACTGCTTAAATAAATAGAAAACTCAATGCAATGAGCAGATAAATGAGCATGAACATAACCATTTATTTGGACAGTTTCATATAGTTGTTGTAAAACGTAGTGAGTTCTTGTAAAATTTAATTACCATGGCAAATCACAGCTCTGTAATAAACCCTTAGTGCAATTTAAGCTTGTTTTCATCCATTATCTAAATAGTGATTTCTCTGGAACAGGACTATTAATGTAAAGTAATGACCGTCTTAATTAATGCAATCTGTGGAGTTGGCTGTAATGTGGTTTTCCTGTGACACACACCATTACAAACATGTTTTTACAGTGCAAAAGACAATATATGGAAAAAAATGGCTTTCTGATTTTATATTTCTTTGGCATTTCCTTGCTAATCTGTCTTAAGTGTTGAGCAAATGTTTAATGTAATGACTGCTTTCTGATGAGGAATGGAGTTTTTTGACTTGGCAAGACAAGTAGTCTTTTGACTTGTTTGGTTGGTTGGTTTTGACCATGTTGCTATAGGAAAGTAAGCCTTGAGTTGGTAGAATAAATGTTACGGGATGTGTCAATTATGTGAATATACTGGAAGAGGGAGGTCACTGCATTTCCTTTCCACCCATTTTTCTATATCACCTCTACAACTGAATGTGTTCTGAATTCCCAGTGTATAATTCAGGGTACTTTTTTGGCTTTTGGTCAAAATTTTGCAAAGGATTTTCTGATACATTTTTTCTTTTTTTTTTTTTTTAAGAATTCCTCTTATACTTGCCAGAGAAGTTTTAACAAAAAGCAAACTTACTGTTTCTCACAGTGCTTAACTTCCTTTAACAGAAGCTGAATAAAAGATAGTAGCCTGAACTACTTTTTCTGTTTACTGATTAGTTTTTAATCTGATACTTCCCTCTACCACCCATATTATTCAAGTGGCGTACTGAGGGGAATGAGTTCCAGAATAATAGCTATTTGATTGAAAACATCTTGCTTTTAAAGTAAGCTCTCACTTAAAGGAGTCGTAATTATAATTGTGTTTGAATGATTTAAATCATTAGTTGCCTCGAAAGTAGGAGGTAGTGCTGAATGGCAATGACGACTAGGGTTTACTGCAGTGCAGGGGACAAACGGGATGTTCTCGGGGACATCCTTTCTTCCACTGGCTTGGTCAGCTTGCCAGGCCCTCTCCAACCCCTGTGTCGAGTGCCCCAAACTCTTCCCACCTGACGCGACAAGGTGTGTAGAGGTGGTGATGTCTGTACCAGGGAGAGCAAGCAGATCTGACAACGGGGCTGCTCATGACATGAAATGTTTCCTTTTCACGTTGATGACCTTTTGGAGGAGCCTGGATCTCAGTAACATGCCATGGAGGAAAGCCCTTGAGATAAGAAGTAAAAGCAATGTACAGGGACTTGGTCTGCACCGTTGGTAGCAGTTGGAGCACTCCTCCTTTCAAGCATGTCCTGGGTTATGGAGCAGACACCCATAAGAGTAAGTGGTGACTCTTTCTCCTTGAGCTGGTGGTTGTGCATCTCGGGTCGCTCAGGGGCTGGAAGACAAAGCTCATGAGAGACACGTCCCTGCAAGTCGGACGGGAATGCGGGATGTCGGCAGATGGTCTCGCCTCAGTGTTTCACAGGGAATTTGTCACCTTCTGGACAGGGAGAGAGGAGACTGTGAATGATGAGAATTACTTTGGGGAAACAGTGATACCTTCGTTTTTAACCCCTGCTCAATAGGGGAAACTAAGTAAATCAGTATTTCTGTGCTCACAGAATTCCTAGAGAAGCTGCAGGCATGCAGATGAAACTAAACTGTTATTTGCAGAGCTTCATTTCTTTAGGGTGGTGTATCTATATAAAGCATAGTTCTGCCAGTTCATTTGTGTCTCAGTTTAATATTGCAATGTTGTCCAGCCAAGAATTTCTGCTGTAGTAAGATCCTGAACTGTACAGTTTTGAGAACTTGCTTTCATAAATATTTAACTAGTAGTGATAATTCACAAAGTTTAATTAAGCGATGCAATCTGGCTCAGGTGTTTTGAAGACTTTTTGAATAGATATAATGTGTGGGGATACTGGAGACAGCTGCTTGGTCTGCAATAAAGCTTGAAAAGGTAGGAATAGTTTTACTGACATAAATATGTTGGAAACAGTCTGGGGCAAAGATCTATTTTGCACATTTGTTTTATAAATATTTGTTACAGATACTCCGATGTTCAAGTATAGGAGTAAATGATTATGACTTGAACTGAATCACTTGAGTGGCCTGGATATATACCACAGTGTGCTTCCTTGCACTGTAGTGTGCCTTAGGTCAGATCTAAAGTTCTAAGGCTTGAGAGTGTCATGAGAGGCATTTTCCAGCCTCTGCTCCAGCTATCCATGTTGGGATTTTATTTTTTATTAGTCTTATGCAGACTTGAGGAGTAGAAGGTCAAAAAAAGTGTTACTTTGTCAGCTTTATAGTGTTACATATACAGAGAAATTGAGTTACTCTGTGTGGCATGCATAGGAACAGCTGAATCTGCAAAGCATGTGGGATTTACATTGACAACCTTGGCATCTGTTGACAAGCTTTGAATATTTTTAGTACTGTATTTTTAGTTAATAATTGATTTATTCTATGGGGAGGCATGTTGTAATGTTAATTTTTCTTTCCACACCGCTTTAGAGCAGCATTCACAGCTTGTCAGCGGTTTTTGTTACTTCTCTGCTGTGAGGATGGTGCAGCCGGGCAGGGAGTCGGGGTGGGAGCGCAGCTCTTGGCGCTGCCTCCGTCCCGGGGAAGCCAGGAGCTGAGTTGTGGAGGCCCTGGTGGCTTTGGGGGCTGGATGGCCACACTTGGGTGTCTGTTGGGCTGCTTCTGTAGTCAGAACAAAGCTCCTTCCGTGACAATGGAATCTGTATGAGGGAAGGGGCCTGCAAGGGACCTGTCTGCAAAGGTCCCACACACCCAAATCTGCCTTTGCTGAAGTGTAACTCTTCTGGATACGTTGTTGTTTTCCTGTGATGTTTTTGCTGAGGAATGTAACATACTCGGTGTGGGCCTGTTCTCATTGCAAAGGCAGCTTTTGTTCCCTCATTGACAGAGGTGCTTCTGGAAGCTGCCATCAGGAACAGGGAAAGAAGAGCGGGACGTGAGGCCTTGCCTCGCTTGGCAGAGGCTCATTCTGGGCAGCCTGAATGAGAAGAGTCAAAGGGTGTCTGGAGGAAGAAACATTCAGAATATGAATGATTCATCTCGGTTTATGTGAATGAACACTTATAGCTCTGTATTAATTGGCTAAATCGGTCCTCAATACACAATCCTATAAATAGCTTGACCAAAATTGTTCCTTGCTTGTATGACACAGCAGGAACAACCCGTGCAGTTGCAGCTCCGGCTGCTGCTGGATCCCAGGTGCCGGTGCCGTCAGCTGGCCCTCCAGATGGCCCAGAGCTCAACATGACGACACGCTGGTTCATGAAGTGGAAAGTGTAATTACTGTGTTAGCAACACACAGCGTCAGATTTACTGTTAGTACTAAAGCTGAAGAAGTTGAATCAGTTAAAAGTTCTCCTAGGAAAAAAACCAATGTGTTAATCCATGAAGAACAGCTTCCCTGGCAGCCTGCAGCTCTCCAAGCGCTTTCCAAAATCTTTCCTCCTCCTCGCTCCTTATCAAGGCTGTGAAGGAAGCAGGGCCGCCCAGCTGGCCGTGGCTGAGAGCACAAGGGTGCAGCAAGCGGAGCGGGGCAGGGACCAAGGGGACAGGAATAACACACGTGTGCGGAGCCCTGCCGTTTTGATCAAATCACACGGACAGAACCTTCCAAATGCCCGTTTTGAGGCACCAACAATATGTCTTGGGTCGCCTGAGGACTTTCTTGATGCCTTTTTAAGATCTCTGACTCTTGTGAAACTCTTGACACGTTATAAAGGGATACATTACTGAAAAGAATGCAGCAAAGCATTTTATAAAAATACGTATATTTCTCTCTCCTTTTGTTTGATAGTACTGAAAACAGTAGTTTTAGATACTTCCAATTTGTTTAGTAGTTTCCACAATTGCTATTGACTAATTCTGTTGCTTGATAATTAGTCCTTGTAGCCAAAACCAGAATGAGGAGTGGGATTTTTTTTTCGCTTTGCATATAAGACTCTTCTGCTGTTTACTCATGACTGATTTTTTTTCTGTTAAATCGGTGCATTTAGTTGCTAGGAATCCATTTTTACAGTACTCTCCAATTTATATTGAATTCTAGATCATTAAAAGCAATTAAGTTGCATTTTCTATCACTTTGGGAATTTCTAACTGTCCTATTGAGCTTTCAAGGTGGAGATAATCCTCCGAGAAAGAGTTTGCAAATTAATGGCTGTAATTAACAGTGTTATTGCTTACAAAGATTTGCAATGCTGCTGAAAGTAAATGTTGTTGGAATAAAATCCCTCCAGGATGGGCTTGCATTTTAAAATTTTTCTCTAGATACAGTTCTTGTTGGGGGCAGGGGGGATTTGGAGACTGATAATACTGGGTACGTCCCCGTTGATTTTGCTGTTTATGGCAGGAAACCATTGCAGGAGGCATTCCCCTGACCTCTGCTTGAGACAGGGGAGGATAGAAATAAATGTTAACTGTTACTTTATTTTCTAACGTTATCTTCACTGAGCTTCGTATTTAGAAAAGAATAATAGTGAACTTTGTTATTCAAATTAGTGCACATTTAATTAAGCCAGGTGAAATATTTGCTGTCCATGTTTTTCAATTGCAAGAATGCTGATTATTCAGAATCTAAATGTTCTGTGGTCAGGAAATCCTTGTGGTCAAGGCTTTGGAGGCTCTTAGCCCAGCTTCAGCTGAGATTATTTTTCATAGTGTTACTCTGTACTGTTGTGTGTGTTTTCTGAAAAGCTCTTTACCTTTGGCTTTTTGATCCAAGGATCCCACTGAGAGCTGATCTGTATGAAGACCACGTGTGTTGAGAGAAGTTGACTCTGAAATAGGACTAGACAGTGACAGTCATGAGCTTGAACGCTTAAAGGTCAAATTATTGTTGGAGATAGCAACAGTGAACTAGTTTTGCCTTAACTTGAGAAATATCTGGGCGACAAGGAAGGCTTTGAGGATAAAAGGACAAGTAACACATCTCTTCATTGTGCCCTGTTGAAAACTCCTTTTTCCAGATTCTTTTCTATACGGAAAAGCCTAAAGCAGGGTGATGCCTTGCCTTGTGTTTGAGAACACTGGGGAAGGGGGAAGTTACTGAGATACTTTGTAAGAGCAGCTCTTAAAAGATGTGTGCAGAGCGTGAAGGCAAAAGCCAGCATCAGGGCATGTTGTCAGGCACCAGATAGGCAGAATGGGGTTTGCTTCCCTGTGTCTGCTTTGGAGAATTTGTTGAACCTCAGCATGATGTCCAAACCCATAGTAAGTTGTGTTGCGTCCCAAAGTTCAGCAGCAGAGTAGCAGTTGTAAAATCTAGCTCTATGTTCTCCTGTGACAAATGAAAATATTCCTCAGACATTTGGGTGTGCAGTCCCTGTGGTTATGCCCTGTTTGTGCCTGGCTTTGAGCAGGCTTTGTTTGCCAGCTCTGCATCCTCATCATTTCCGTGTTGTGTCCTGTAGTAAAATTGAGAGTGGAAGCCTGCTTGCTTTTTGAATCAAGCTTAAGGTTGTCTCCTTTCTTCCTTTCTTTAACTGCCTTTGTTCATATTTGTTCTTTGCACTTTTCCTCACTGCACTCCTCTCCAAAATGATATTTAGCATGCAACATAGTGTGAGTGGATTGATGTTTTTTCCTTTTAATTTTTTTTAATATGCCATTGGCTGGAGGTGATGACAGTACTTGATTCTGAATGCATTTGTCCCTCAGCACATTTAATGTTTTTATAGCATCCTATTCTTTTATAGCACTTTGGAGAGGCTTTTGGAAACTGCTTTCAAATTGCAATGGCTAATGACAGGAAGAATAAGAAGGGCATGAAACAATCAATGGTTTTTCTAAATCTTAAAAATACTTCTAGATTTTTATGTCCCACTTTTAGAAGAGTAACAGCAGAGTGTTGGCAGGTCTGCACCTTTACACATTTTCCATTATCTGAGCTTCTCCGTGCCCACAGAGGCATAAAACTGGCCAGTGGTACATCCAGTAAGTGGATATTCAAGAATCAGTGTGGTGTGTAGGTGTGAATATTTCTTGAAAATTATTAATTTGGCATAAAAGATTTAGTGGGAACACAGCACATACAGGGTAATGTCCCAGGAGTGCGCTGAAGTGTTCTGATCACAGGAGAATGGCTAATGCTCCAGTGCTACCTGGTGTTGTTATGGTGTTAGATATTGCTGCTAATACGGAGTTTAGCCTTTGAATACATGTGGTACGTGAAAACACCCGTCATCACTGTCCTCCTCCTCCTCCTGGCAGTCTTTTAGTCAGATTGTAACCAGAGATACCCCTATCAGAGAATAAAGATGGGAAAAGCAAGTCTTTCATATAGAAGTATCCAGGCTAATTATTTAATTGGACCCAAATCAGGATTTGATGGCTTTAAATTAAGCCTCAATTTAAGCACAAAGTGGCATTTTAAACACTTCTGAAGGCCTTCTAGACTTACTTTTGGCAAGACTGCAGTACCAATCCAGCTGGTACTGTGTACTGTACACTGGTGCTGTTTGCAGTACCAATTTAACCAGCTGTGATAGTTCTGCCTGTCCCATCTTTGGGGTGCTAGATCCTGGTGCCTTAAACTGAAGCTGGATTTGGTCTGCAAGGGCTTTCCTCACTAGTTGATATTCCAGAACTAAAAATAACAATCAATGAAATATTAAATAGCTCATTTACTTTAAAGTAAAGCTTTGGAATCCTTTGTGGCTGAAGAAACAGATAAGATTGATCTGTGAAAGGTTTTTCTCATACGCGTCTCTAAAGAAAAAGAGATTAGGGCTGCACTTGGAAAGAATGTGGAAGTCCTGCAAGGTAGGACATACTCGTGCTTTGAGAGGTAAGTTGATTGCATTTGCAAGCCATGCTATTAATCTTAGCAACCTTAATACAAATATATGCCTGGGACATAACAGATGCTGCCTTATGGAGCACGTATCGAACATGTAAGGCAACAAGGCATCAGTCTGTCAGATGCTGTGTAGCCTGAGGAGCTAATAACTATAATCAGTGCAAGCTGAATCATATACACTGAAAGGGGGTTCTGTGGGCTTTCCTTGTCTTGGGCACCTTTTAACACAATAGGAGTATTTGAAGGATAAAGTGCATTGGTCTGTCCCACTGATGCTCCTTGTGGGAGAATTCAGCTGTTTGATGACTCGAAGGGTCTCTAGCGTTAGTGACTTCCTCTGGAGGCCCCTTTCTGCCTCAGGGTGACACCGACAGCCTCGTGCAGCTCTGTGGTCGTGTAGCTTCTGCAGCCGGTAGGACAACCTGAGAAGGAGAGGTCCCTGTGTTGGTCAGTGCAATTCCTTTGCACCATCCAGTGCCCTGTACGCTAGGATGTGGTTGCAAAATATAGTCTTTTCCCAAAGTTTATTCCAATATCTTCACTGCTGCTGCTGTGCATGAAACTATTTAGATCAAGCTGCTGATCAGTTCAATATAATCATTTTTTCCTTCTGTAAAGAAGAACCTGTTTCTGTTTGGAACTGTGTGCATGCGTGGCATGGCATCCGTGTGTGTGTGCAGCTCCCCAACTGCTGCTTTGCTATTTCTGAACACTGATTTATGACAGTTTCCTTCTTGCAGTTGTTCTGTTTTGTCCACAAAGAGCAGCAAATGCTGTTTGCTTTCGTCCTAGAGGAGTGAACAAATGTAAAGGTTCCAGGGGACAAAATAACCCAAATGATGGTCTAATATTTTGCATGTGAAATGTGCAAAAAGATAATGTCAGTGGCCCCAGTGATTGCCCTTGTAGCTGATGAAGAGACTCGATGGCAGGAACCAGGACATTCTCTTAAATGTAATATTATGCACTCTCAGCTAATGTGTATGGAGGTTTAATCTCCAGCACCATGATTAGAGGCAATTGTTTTGATACAGTTTTATGAAGTATTTCTTGTGAGAATTAATGGAATACATGGAAAATAAAATGTAATAATATCTTCAGGAGGACAAAGGAAGAGTTTTGCAGGAGACTATGAAAAGACCCATGGCACTAAAATGTTCGTCTTGAAGGATGCTGTTCCAGTATCCTCAGGGAGTCTAATCATAGCAGAGAGCAAAGAACTGTGAGCTTGGGAAGGGAAGTTCCCTGCTTGTGTGTCTTCCATCAGGTGCTGTTGCAAACTGAAATTTCAGACAAAGTTCCCTGTGTTCCACATTTTGAAGGCTAAAAAGCACCAGAGTCGTAGAATGGCAAACTTGAACCTCAGGAAAACCCTTTTCAAGGCAAGCAGAAGGTTATATTTTTCCTCTTCAAGTAGGTTTTTTTTTGCAATCAGTAAATTCTCCATTAAAATGTTTTTTTAAAATATTAAGAAAGTATTATTTTCAAAAACATTGTAATGTAGACTTGGAATGGACACTGCAACATTTAAGTCTTTTTATTTGGCAATTGCATTTTGGTTGAATATTTTGAAGAGCTATTCTGTCTTCATCCCAGAAGGAGAAAGGACTGATGCAGGGACCTACTGCTGCACTTTTCCTTTTATTGAAGGGAGGTGAGTGGAAGCTTAAGGGAAGGGTAACATGAAAATGTTCAGTGAAAACCTGCACGTTACTGGTCGTCTGCAGCAGTGTGGGTGGATTTCAAGCTCTCGTGAAGCTGTTCTGTGGCACGTCTAGTTGTAACCTGTGCACGAGCTGAAACCTGGATGAAGAGGGTGGATGATGATGTCCATAACTTCCTTGTCTTAGTAGATAGGTGCTCAGAACCAGCGACCACCGTCCAGGTCTTCCTTGGCGGCCTGCCCTGCAGTGCGGTGGGAGCGTGAGGTGCGTGGCCCTGTTCGTGCCCTGCTGTGACAAGTGCCCGGAGGCCGCGCGGCACCAGTGACACGGGGGGACGTCCTTGGCCTTCTCTGCCCATGGTGTGGCCTTTGCCATGGGTCTCCGAGCCCCTCTGTGGGGTTGGCCCTGTCTCACCAAATGGGGCCTGTGCGCCCTGCCGTTTCTTTGGGCTGTGATTTCCTAAACTCTCCCAGCACTGAAGACTGTGAATAGGGTGTCTCAGTGCTTCCTAGGAAACATCCTCTAATTTTATCTTTCCATTTCTTCAAAAAAAGCTTGTTCTAATGCTTCCTTTCACAGATCGTTATTTGTTTTGTATGTCCCCCCAAGACGATATTTATAACTCTGTCCTTGGATCAGGAAGCACAGATATATTCTGACAGACTGTCTTTTCCATTAGTGTTAATGGAGTGTACGATGCAGCGTGCTGTCAGATGAGGAATAAAGAACATGCTGCTTTCCAAGGTGTGTGTCTCAAATCTGTTAGCTGGCAAAGCTCATCTCGAACTTGATCAGGCCAAATACTGGATGTGTCTGAATGTTAACGCCCTCGGGGTGAGGGATGCACATGGCTTTCCAACAAGCTCTGACCAGCTGCAGGAAGGTTGGTCTTTTGGCTTACATGTTGGTCTGTTTTAGGAGATCTGACAAAGCGACCTGTAAACTTTCTCTCCACATTGCTGGTCAAGTTGCTTTATCCCTCTCAGTATTCATTTTGTGGGAGGGTTGAAGCTTTCGTATTTCATCCAGAGAAGCCCAGATACCCTTGGAAGATGCTAGCAGACCATCCGTTTTCTTTCACGGATAAGATTTTGGTGTGTTCGAGGAGCCTGGAGTCGTTGCAGCTCTCAAACTGAAGGATGAGCATCAGTAATTGCACTGGTTGTTACTGCCTCTGGAATCACATGATTAACAATATGCACTTTCCACAAAAAATGCGTGCTTCCATCTATTACTGCATACCTGGCTGCAGGTAATCATATCCATCATACCAAATATGTTCCTTTCTGCTTTAGTATTCTTATTTCTGTGTTTGAAGTATATTGTAGACTCCTTGGAAGTACTTCATGCTAAGTGAAAGTAAAAACACCATTAAGTTTTGCTGCTTTTTCCTTTCACTTCCACGTATTTTATCATACTTGTAGGCTAGTAACTGCTGAAAACTCGGAGTCTAGTAGGAACCTCATCTTGCCGTAGCTCTGGATGTCTCGTGCTTTGATGACAGCTCTGTTTTCTTGTTGCCTTGGGCTTTATGACAAGGTGTTGTGAAAGACTCCAGTTTAAATTGCTAGTGCCTCTGGGAAGGCAATAAAGTGTCTGCTCAAATGCTGGAAATGGGAATACTTGCCTCGCCAGCCAAATACTTGCATATCCACTCAGAGCTTAGTACTTTAGTACTTAGTTCATGTAAAATAGGAGCAGCGTGTGCACAAGTAATATGTTTGCATTTTTAATAATGATAAGCAATTACTATAAAAGCAGTAAGTGTTTATAATAATGCAACAAAGTGTGTGTGTGTGCCTGGAAATGAGAGCAAACGTGGTCGGGAGCACTTTGGGTGCACAGGTCGCACTGAGTGCAGGCACAGAAACCTGCATTCTTCACACATCTCTAGAGAATTTTTTTAAGGGCCCCTTTAAGATGCAAATATACAAATTTACTAAGATTTTTGCTAGATACATTGCTTAAGAGGTTCTCAAAGTATTAGCTGTAATGTTCCATCTGTAGGGCAGTGCTTAGTTTGACCACTGATACTTTTCCCAAAAAGTTTCTTGGGTTTATTCTATACTTTAAGTTTTCATTTAAGGCTTTTTTATTTAAAAATGTCAGTGCTGAAGTGCTGTTGCAGTGCAAATGATCTCTTGCAACATATTGCAAATTGCTTGTATTGGGAACGAGGTTTAAAGTTTTCCCTTTTAAAAACAACTTCTGTGACAAGTAAAGGCAAAATGACCGGAGGGAGGACGAGGTGCCCGGAGCAAAGCGGGTCCTTCACAGCTCCCAGCTCGCTGGCCACAGGAGGCAGCTGCTAAATCATTAGCTGTTTATGCAAGGGCTATTAACAGTTTAAATATGCAAAATTCTTATTATCTCTTACTATGGATTATATAAGACTCTTCCCTGGGGGAAGTTCTAAAATAGATTATGTAGAAAATGATTGATAAATTTATCTTAGAGAAAGCATTTACTCTTTTTTTTTTTCCCTTTTTGAAGTACTGGTGCACTGAATGAGAACAAATACCATATGGAATTGCAAAGAAGCACAACTATGTAATGAGCATCAAAACTCAACGTTAGAATAATTAGACCAACACTGAATTCTAAGTTGTGCCTACCAAAACAAACTCATTTGAAACTGCTTTTGAGATGCTTGAGGGTTGTGAGTGTTTTTCGTGTGTTAAGAAAGAGCAAGGGATGGACGTGGCACAAGAGCCTGTTGTAGTACATCTGGGCTGCTGTGTTCATGGGAGCACCGGCCTCTTCCAGGAGGCAGAGGGAAAAGGTGGGAGCTGATGGCTGGGACCTGGCTGCAGGTTCCATCCCAGCACCCTGGTGCTCTGGGATTGCTCCTGTTTGTCTTGGCTCCCTCTTTGGAGAACGTGACCAGATTCCTCTTGCTGCGGGCCTTCCTGGCACCTGCACTTGGCGCTGCTGGGAGCAATCTGGGAATTGCATCCCTTGCATCCATTACCTGCATGCGTGGATCTCCCAGGGAGAGCCCTGTGCTTTCTGTTAATTTCCTCAATCTCTTTTCCACAGTCCTTTCCCTTCCTTTTCTTACTAAAAAGAAAAAACAGGCAGTGAAAACAAGTAAATGAAACTTCTGGACCCATTGAGATAATGGTGAGATATTTTCCTGAATCCTGCCTTTTTTTCCCCTTCCTCCTGTGCCCCAGTTCCGGGTAGGATTGTTTGTGCTCGTTGCTTGTATCATGTCTTGAGCAATGGCTTCTTAATCCTAATTAGGAGTGAGTAGGGCCAAAATATAAACAATAATTGTTTCATGGTATTTTAAAGCCTAAAAGGGGTTGCTGATGAAAGAAACAATTGCTTGGTTATTTCCCATTAATTAGTAAGCTTGCTTGGTTCTTGTTTTCTTTAGCCTTTATTTCCTCTTAGTGAATTTTTGAGCTTAATCAGACAGTGATGCTGAAAATGTGCTGGGAATATTCTCCACTTGACTAATTTACAAACAATGTCCTCTTGCACTTCTCCCACTACAATCAATTTATTGAGACCCAATTTATCTCAGAAATTAGCATTTATTTTATCTACAGCAGTAATCTTGGATTGAAGGCACACAGCTTAAGATTTAAGATATGATAATGCTAGGAGTGAATCAATAAGGAAACAACAGGTCACTACTGTAAAAGTGTTCCTAAACCTGATAACGTGGAGACAGGAAGCAGAACGTATTGGGGAACTGAGCTCAGTCGAGACATTAGAAAGTAACATTCCATCTTAGCAATTGCAGCTTGAGCTGATAATGTCCATTAAAAAGGTGGATTTGTTTAGCTTTTGAGCTAGGCAGGTGCCTGTGTTTAATTTCTGATACTGTGCTCTCTTGCAGTGCGGTGGAGCTGTTCTGCGTGTGAGATGAGCCGCAGCTGCAGGGGACGGGCTCCTGGGAGCGGTGCGGTGCTGCCGGAGCGGTGAGGCCGCTGCCGCGGGGCAGCCGCGGGCTCGGTGCCGCTGGGCAGAGCCCGTGCGGCGCTCGGGGCTGCAGCGCCGCGCGCCCGGCCCGCGGGTGCCCCTGCTCCGGCAGCTGCTGCCCAGCTGGGCCAACACCTTTTGGTGGCGTGAGGCTGACAGGTAAATGGCACTGCTGGAATGGATGAGAAACTAATCTCTAATGCCCGTCTTCTCCCTCGTGTAGCATTATGTCCTGCCACACGGCGCCGTCCCACTGTGCGAGGCCTCCCACCAAGGCTGCCTCCAGCCGCCTCGCTGCCTCTCTGCTCGCTGGGTCCTCAACTCACCTCCTTGGCTGCCCTGGCTTCCTTTGGGCAGCCCCATCCAGCAATGGGAAATCGAACTGGCTTAAATAAACATCAATAAAGGGGGGGGGGGAATCAGTATTTGTACCTACTTGAGTATTCCAGTCCAGTTCATGTTGCAACCAGGCAAGTAGTTGCTGAAGAGGCAGTGGAATCAGAGAGGAGAAGGAGCCAAGAGATGGGACAATTTCTTGAGCCCGCGTTGCTGGCAGCCGGCATTCCTCGGAGCGCTGGAGAGAAGGTACCTTCCTAGTGTCCTCTGCAGCCACCACAAAATCCTTTACTTCACTGACTAGCAAATATTCATCCTTCCCAAAACTTAGTGCCTCTAAAAGCTGTTTTCATGAGCACTGTGAGGTAACAGATGTGATTGCTGTGCTTGCTGCAAGTGTGAAGTGTCTCTTGCTGATGTGCCATCTGTTCGTGGGATCGTACTGCAAGAAATGTTTTGATGGGAAATTTTCATACCTGTTCACTTGGGTTAATCTGATAAAAACAGATCTGGCAAAAGCTAGCAAGCTGGTTAAGACAGAGCACAATTTTGGTTATTGTAGGGTGAGCCTTCATAATGGCTTTGGAAGTTGCAGAAAAATAATTGAGAAGGATGAGCTTCAGTTTCTCACAGAAATGAGTGTAACTGATCTATGTAGTGAGGGTCTTTAAAGTAGCTAGAAGTACTGATATTCTTTCTGAGATTTACCCATACTGAGTGTTGTAGAAAATAAAGAAATTGAAATCAAAACTTAATACAGGTGATGAACTGGAGCAATCAAGAACAAAACCCTTGACTTGTAACAGAGCAGCTGTAAGTGCCCAGCCAAGCCTGCAGATCTCCCAGTGAGGTTAATCCTGTGCTGGAATTCAGTTACCTGCTGCCTGCCATAGTGTCTTTCCGTGACATTGGAAGCCCATTATTCACTGCACCTCTTGTATTAAGGATGGACTTGGGCTCTCGGCCTTTCTGTCTGTTGTCAGCTTGGTGAACACACAGTTTCTTAGCGTGTGTTTTTCTAAACATGGCATTCTCCATATTCTTAAGACAGCCTAGTCATCTTCAGGAAGACGGTGAGAGAGGGAATTTCCTACATATAAACTCTGAGCTTTTTATTCAAGGTCTCTTTCTGCATTTGCCTTCTGTATTCCCAGAGTCCCTATTTAACATAGTTGTTTTTGTACCTGGTTTGTGCATCGCTGATCTGAAAATTTTAAATATTACCAGGGAGGTGTCAGCTGTTTTTAGAAAGCACATCTGTTGGATTGAGAATCTCCAACAAGAATCATCACCGTGTTCCTAGCATTTGTTTGCATTAGGCATTTGTTGTGAGGCGTCTCTTGACAGGAGATAGCAAAAATCTCCATGAGAAATGCTTTTAACATCTGTCTGAGGCTTCTGTGTTGCTTAGAGGATTTTTTTGGCTTTTGAAAAGCTCTCTAGATACAGTGTCCTTTTTCCTTCTGTTGCCCTCTGCTTTTCTGTTTGTCCAAGATCTTAAAATTTAAATATATTGGTACTTGGAGCAGGCTCCTCTTGAGCTTCGGTGCTCCTAGAGCCATGCTGAGATGTTGTCCAGAATAGCTTCTGGATGCTGACCCATCTGTTTCTGGGCTGAATTCCTGCTGCTTCAGGTTCTAGAAATATTGATCTTGTAGCTGCAAGCCCAGGTTGCACAAAGACTCCTTGTCAGACTGATATTTTTTAATCATTCCTGCCTGTACCTGACATAACATTGGCTTGAACCTATTTTTTTGTGATTCTTCTTATCTCCTGTATTCCTTTTAAGTAGGCTGCTGAATGTGCTCCAGCTTCTCCCTGTCTAAGGTGGGAATAAGAGTAAGAACTGTGAAGATGCTGACATTTATGGATGTCAGTGAATGGGAACAGGCCCAGTGTTTTAGCTGAAGATGTTGTTTCCAGTTACTGTAATGAAAAGCACAAACTGTTTGCGTATATAGAGATACAGTATTTATAATCTCCAAGTGAATTCAAATTTTGTGAACTCTTCTGCTTGATCTCCTTGCTTTTTATCCATCTGTTTTGTATGTCATCAAGGGCTGTGGTCACGCTGTTGACCAAAGCTTCTTTCCTAGGAAATGCCTAGTTACATTTTCCAAGTCATTAAGCTTTTTAATTTAGATATTTTCAACTTGAGTTTCTAGATAAAGGCTGGCTCTTTATAAGAATCATCAAATTGATCTATATTACTGTTGTAAATTTGAATAAATGGTTCTAAATGGTTTCATGGTATGATAGTATTTTTAGAGGATTCTGGTTTTTTGCACAGGATATTCTGAAAATTAAAAACAACAAAAGGACTAGCACCAATACTGCACCAAGTGTGGACAGAAATGGAGCCGTGAGCAATGTCAAAGCAATCTCAGAAACAGCAGTAGTAATCTCTAAAAATTTGTAGGTGATGGTGTAGATGAAAGATGTTGGTATTTCCTTTAGCAACCTGAAAGGCAGACCCATGGAGTTACAGGACAGGCTGTAGTTATCAGTGTGTTCTACCACATTCTTGCATATTCCCATAACCAAATTATGCAAACGGGGATTAGCTACAATTAGGCATACGTGTAACCGACTGTAAAACCGTGTTCTGAAAGTAGCTGTCAGACTGAAGTCATGTACAGTGAAGCTCTGCAAAAGTTGGTATTCGGTGATATTTAATATTTTCTTGAAGATTTCTTGCTGGAAAAGCACGAGTTTCAGTTGCTGACTTTGTCAAATACTTATTGCTGGAACCTGACTGCAGAAGGAGATGGTTAGAAAAGAAAAAATAATCCTGATAAGTAAAGTATGGAAAAAAAACAGAGGTGATGTCTAGAAAAAACAGAGTATACTTAAATATGGACAAACTCACCTGTTGGTAGGAATCACCAGTGGCTCATGTATGGAGCCAAGACCAACTGACTGGCTGGTGGTGCTCACACAGAGGCTGAGGATTCCAGTTGACTGGGATAGATAACATCCTGCTGTTGGGAAAGGCAAATGCCATACAGGAGCTACAGCCTTATCTAGGGGATGTGTGAAATAATTTCCCTGCTCTGTTCTCATCAGGCTTCACCTGTTGTTCCTTCCCTTGTATGAATAGGTGGAGTAAGAGCTGATCAGAGGCGTCCCGAAATACTGGAATCTGAGACTTAAGCTTTCAGGAAGGTAACAAAGTAAGAGGGTTTAAACTCTTCCCTCTCTGTGTACAGATAATGAGGAGGGGTCTTCAATCACAGCAAAAGAAGTTTATTAAGCATCAGAAAAGCTCTAAGAAATAACGGCAAAGTGCTGTAGAAACCTACCAACGAAGACTACTAAATCACTCTTTCAAAAAAGTGTTCTCCAAGAACTCCACCAAGCATCTGTCTGGAGTGGCACAGTGTGATTGATTTTGCCTTGATGAAGGAGACACAATTATCCTCTGTCTACCTCCTACAGAGGTGGAAAAAGACAAAGCAGGATAAAAAAAGAAAAAATCAATATAAGCAAAAAGCTACTAGTAGGTTTCCTGCCAGAGTAGTTGCAATGTAGGGAGAATGGAGGGAAGGAGTTATGAAGAACTGGGCAAGTTAGTCAAGTTAAAAATCTGTAATGTGTAAATCTGTAAATGTGTAAAGGATCTGTAAATGGGCTAAATTGGTAAGCACAGATGTGCAGCTGCTCTTTGTAAATTAGGTGCCACTTGTTGTATGAGGCGACACAGCAGCTGAGTTTCTTGAATAGTGCCTGTGCCCAGAGTGTCTTGGAGCCAGAGGTGTGAAAGAAATCTCAGATTCCTGTACCTGGGTGCAGCAGCTGGAGAATAACTGGCCCCAAATATCCCAGGGATGTTAAGCTAATGGCTGCAGAATGCAGAGAGGGCCCAGGCTAAACTGTCAATGTCTGAAAAGACTGAAAATGCAAAGAGCTGAGGAAGCCGTGCCAGTTACTACAACAATTACTGCCCGATGTGGTTATTGATCACGCCACACCGACATGTGCTTGCAGGGCTACTGCAGGGTTAGCAGGGTGTTGTGTGGGTCCTGCTCATGCTTCATTCTTGGTTTCTTTGCACTTAGATTTTTTTGGAGGGGCTGAGTATTTTGGGGGAGGAGGGAAGCTATTGCCTGGTGGCGGGGGGAGTGTGGCAGAAAGGAGCAGAGGTGGCCCAGAGAGTTAGTGGTCTTGATGTTAAGTTGGCTTCAATTGTATTGCCTGAAATCGCGTTCTTAAGATAGAGGTAGGCTTAGATGTCCCTGGTGTAGAGAGAAGAGACATATTTGCTTGTTGTACAAGATCTGTGCTGGCCCCATTTGTTGTTTTGATTAAGTTTTTTCCTCTTGACTGTGGTAAAGAATTTTCTATTGAATTTGCTAATCACATCATCTGCTGAGTCACGAAACTCCTAGAAATGGTCAGAAACGTTCACAGAAGAAACCATCTATTCTGCCACTCTGCCAATTTTCTGCGGTTTCCATCAGTGACTAGTCAGGTGTTTTGTCCAGATTTGATTAAAGAGAATAATTCTGAAGGTATTAAATAACTGCTGTTATTTAACAGCAGCTGAGAGCTGCTGTTGTTACTGTTCAAAATAGATTTTGTTATGGAAGATGGACTAGAGACACACACATGTGTTTGTAGTTGCACACAAAATGCAGCTCAGCTTTTTTCTCCTTCCCTACCAATTTTCTTGGAGATGAAGATGGCCTTGGCATTTACTGATGGATGTAGCTAGCGATTTGTATGTCCACACAGGCTAAATTATAATAGTCCTAGGGTGATCTACTTTGTGTTTTTTTTTAATATTCCAAGTTTATTACAATAGCTACTGCATAGCATTGCAGTATGGTCAGCAGACTTCATACCAAATTTCCAGCATAGATGTTACATGATCTCTGTGTTGCCTTGCTCTCCTATCTTGTATCTTGTGCTGAATCTGGGGCAGGCAGCTTAAAATTCACTGTCCTGTAAAGTTCACACCAAAGATGCCTCCACTTGGCCATGAGACTCATGTACAGACCCACTGTACATGTACATGTCTGGACCACCGATGAAAATCCAGTCCTATATATGTCTGGTGTCTGAAAAATTACTGGAAAATATGGGAGAGATTTAGAGGCAGCTTTGAAAAAACTTATGAGTTTTGTAAGTCTGGAGAGAAAAGGGATTAGGGATTTTTTTCTTTGAACAACAAAGGCCTATTTACGGATTTTTTAACACATTTCAAAGACCAATGAAAGCATTGCTGAAGAAAAATAGGCAATTTATTTAAAATAACCTTGTAGTAGACAATTTTGTCACCTTAAGTGAATTTTCTCTTCTTTGTCAGAAAACTGAGCCTGTAAGCACAAATTCAACAGACCTGCAAACTTTAGAAAGAAAATAGAGTAACAGTAAATAATATTTTTGTGTGTCATAGAATGCAGGGATGGGTTTTAGATAACTTACAGCAGGTGGACTGATGCCATAAATTTGAAGCAGCTCACTGAGGTTGCAATCTGTGTCTAAGTACAAGAGCTGAGAATTGCTCAGAAATTGTCACTGGAACATAACATTTTTTGTAAGAAGATTTTCATGAGTGGGATATATCTGTCACTATGAAATACATGAACGTTTTACAAGGTGTCCAACCTAGATTAGTAGTAGAAGATTCTGCATTGAAGCTCAACTTTTGCCAGAAAGTAGCTTTCCTTCTCTTGGCTTTTTTATCTTCAAGAATATAAGCAATTTCAAATAGATAGCTCTGAGGAGAGGATGAGATGGATTTTCTTGATAAAACCGATATGTGAATTCTAGTTTGATGAGCTTTGGTAAATTACAAATGATGATATTCTCTATAAAGGAAAGTTAGCCAGCGTGTTGGGCATGCTAAAGAATACCTTGAAAAGAAGGAATTTGGAAAGAAATCTAACATTGCTTCTGCTTGCATGAAGTGTTGGAACATTAGATTACATTTTGGAAACAGCAGAGGACAAATTTTGCTTGTGTTTTGCAGAGTTAAGCCAGGTTTACTTGAGTATAACTGAATCCAGAATTTAGTCTGCAGATTTTATTCACTGTGTGACCATAACTGAAAGTAACAATACAGCAGACTAATTAAAAAGAAGTTAATGATAGTTTTTAAAATCTGAACAGCTTTGATGAGGCTATTATATTGTTTCATGGTGAAAATACTCTTCGTGCAGTTGCAAACCAATTTGAAAATAAAGTATGTTGACTGAGCCTGTTTCACCAAGTGGCAAGGAATTAGTGACGTTGGAAAGAAGAGTAGCTTAGAGAAGTGGGGCCCAAGTCCATCTTCCATGAGATGATTCCCCAGATTCTTACCAGGGCCAAGAAGTCCAAGAACAGAAATGCTACAAATCTGTTCCCTGATGGGAGGGCGAGGAGGGGAGAAAAGTGAAGTGGGGAGATAATTGTGATAATTGACCAGGAAAGGGAAATCTCATGTTGAGAAAGAATTTAGCATCTTCCAAATGAGAATAGAAATTAAAAAAAAAAAAAAAAAATTGCTTCTGTGAGTAGGATTTTCCAAGGAGAAAATAAACTCAAGGAGAAACCAAATGCCTTTTGGCCTATTGTGATTTATTTTTGTGTGTACTCTGAATGCTCTTTGGTAGTTATGGAAATTCTTCTGGCCAAGGAAACTTGTGTTTTTGCATAAAGGAAGTTTTCTCTCCCCAGTTTGTTCCCACACAATTCTGAATTACTGTCACAGCTGTAGCCGTTACAATTCCGACTACTAATAATAGCATCCTCTGCATGCAGGCCCTAAATACAAAGGGTAAACAGCACATGTTCTTAAGATATTTCTTAAGAAATATCAGCTGTTCTTGCTGATAATAGGCCTTGAAAATGCCAGGGATGCAGTATGCTTTGCCCTGATTGAATCCAGAATGTTTCCTGCCCCGTGGAGCAGCGCGGCAGGATCCGCACCGCTGTGCGGCGGCCGCCTCCCCTCGGAGCCTGGGCTGGCTTGGATTCAATCTGCACCACTCTTGATTTGGAGTCCCGGAATGAGTCTGTGTTTTCTCCTTTTTCTCTTATAGAGATCACATGTCACTTGCTCATCTTCCCCTGTGGCACACAGGCTTTACCTGCTACACCAACTCATTATCTGCTTTTTATTTAAAGCATTGCTTTATTCATAAATTGTATCTAAAGTAATGAGTATTAAAAAATAGGCCAGAAAACTGGTTGGTCTGAATTCCAAAGAAGATGGTTGCTTTTCCTTGAGGACCCTGGACCCTACCACATCTCTATAATGCAGTCTTGGTGTTAAGATAGAGGCATGTCAGCTGCTGAGCAGGTAATTCTGTGCTAAGGCTGCCACTTTTATGTTTATCTTCAAGGCAAATACAGAAGTTGAATATCTAAAATAATACAGTACAAATAGCAGGAAAGACCCATCTTCCCTCTTTCTCCCTCTCAGATCTTACTTTGAACCTCCTGCCCACAGATGCTAAACAGCTTCAACCCCTCAGCAGTAATTTCAGTCTTTCTGTGACATTTTAGCTTTTCGATAGAGTGGCTTTCATAGATACATCCTATTTAGCACCAGAGCTGTATGTAGAAGCTGGTGAGGAAGAACTGAGTAGCATATTTTGTTAAATTTTGAATAGTAAAAGCACAAAATTCAAGTTAGATTCAAAGTTAATCACTTGTCTCTGAAGGAGACAAGATATGTGAAGATTCAGATTTTGTTTTGCCTTTGAAAATGTGACTGAGTTGGTTTGTTGGGTTTTGCTATGCCTTGGTGCAAGTATTGTCAAACATTTAAAAATTATTTTTTGGTCTCAAGACTAAACTAGGCATGTCCCAAATAGTCTTTCAAGCAGTATTAAAGCTAGACAATGAAAACTACTAGAGCTTTAGAGTTGCTGTTAACAGTACTTACTTGTTTTCACACTTTTAGTAGTTGTATTTCCTGTGATAAGCACAGAGGAAACACAAATGTAACCCTCCAGTGTTAATAATTAGAAGGCCTAATGCTAAAATTTTATATTTGGAAGAACTCCCAACCAGAGCAGAATGGTAATTACTGTAGGTACTTGTACTTGATGGGCACTCTGGGTTGTGAGATAACTAATTTGCTCACCACATACAGTACAGCTACAGTAACTTTCTAAAATTGTTTTGTCATCATAATTATACCTTGTGCCAGCACTTCTGAGCAAAACTTGCTATTAGCTTAATTGAGGAAAGAAATGAAGTGAAAAGGTATCTGATCCCCAAAAGCTTGAGCAGTTGTGGGGAGCACCAAGACGTGGGTCGCGGGAGCTTGTGGGGCTGAACCTCTGCTCCCTCAGCAGTTACTCCAGAGGTGCCTCAGGAGTAGATGCACTCAGTGCTCTCACACCTTTTTGAAACGGGTCTTGGCCTGAATTCAGCTTTATGTTAGTGTAGCTTTCAGCAAGGTAGGTAGCAAGGACTTGCTAGTGGTGCTCTGAGATGCTGGTGTTTTTGGCCCTACAGGAAGGGAGTAACTGAAGTTGCCTACTGAGCAGCGCAGGAGAACAGCGTGGCAGGGAGGGCTGCCCTGCGTGTACCTGAGGAGGGCACGTGGACAAGTTTCCCCAATGTCCCTACAGCAGCTAAAGATCTGGATTTGGCTGGCAGGGGGTAGCACAGCCGTCGATAGCTCTTCCTTTCCCTCCTCAATCCCGTCTGAAGGATGAACGGTCCCCACGCTTGCTGGTGGTGCAATCATCACTGCACCTTCTTCATGCAGAGATGGCTTTAGCCACTGGTTGGCTTGAGCACCAGTGCAAAGGCAGGGACAGGGCAGAAGCCCACAGTTGTTCAGATGGGAGTCCTGCAGGGCTGGACGTGTCTGTGCTGTAGGTGCAACAGCTGAATGAAGTTGAGATATAAGGGACTGCCCTGGCAAAAGGAAAGCTCGTGACTGGCAGGGCAGCGGTTCCCCAGCAGCCTCTCCCATGGGACTGGCTGCGCAGGGCAGGAGTGCCGGGACACTGGCTGATCAGACACAGATCAAGTCAGTTGTTTCCTCATTTCTTTGACTTTAAGAAAACCTTTAATGTCTTAATCTAAACAAAAATTCTATTGCAATAAGGCCAGTGTCAGCAAAAAGCGTAGTGTCGCCCACTTTCACTGGCGTAGTGACTTAGCAACTGAGATGTTCCTGCAGAGTGACCTGTCGCACTTGGGTCTGTTCAGTTTATCAGCATCTGCAGTGAGCAGGGCAAGAAATGTTTCCTTGGGCTTCTGGTTCATAGTCCCTCTGTGATCCCCAGCTTTGCCATTTGAATTCGGCTCTGTCATGGGATAGATGCCCAGCTAATACTGTGTTTGCGCTTTAGTATTATGTAGTACTATAATAGTCTGAAACCTAATTTCACAAAATTCAGACAAAAAGTACCCTTTATAGAAAATTTTCAACAACTCTAAATACAGAGTAGTTCATTAAATAGTGTTTAGGACAGTGTTCAAGAAACTTGCAATAAATGTGTATAATGAAAGCAGTATAATTTTTTTTCTATGGAGCTATTAAAGATGACATTTCATGTTGTGTAGTGCCTGACACTTTGATGCTTTGAATTCTAGTGGAAATGCATAAATACTTAACAGCAAAATGTGAGTGCCAGCAAACCGGCCCTACCTGCAATGAATTTCGGAGAAGGGCTTTGTTACAGCACAAGGCTTGCAACTCTGCAGCTGTCTCTCTGAAAGCTCTACAGAAAATGTAGAATTAGTTTAGGCTGTAAAAGCCGGACCTCAGTAATAAGCAGGTAAGTTTTTGTTCCTCCTCTCTTCTTGACTTACTGAATGGGCATCTGAAAACGATGTAAAAATATCAGTCCTGTGATTAGAGAGATAAGTCCTGTCAGAGTCATTAGAAAATTTTCCTTTGTGGCTTTTCTTTTCCTACAGGACTAGATGATTCTCACTAGAATGTTTCTGCAAGGAGTTTTGGGGAGTTTTTTAACCCCAAATCCATGGTTTTACAAGGTTCATCTGTCTTAGCTATCACAATGTTAGGTTAAAATTGATTTTTTTCCTATTTCATATATTTCTTGCCTAAAATCCATGTTTATAAGAAAACTAATTTGGTGGCTAGAACGCTAAGATGATTCTTTGTTAATCCACTAAATGAGAAATTCAGTAACAGCTCTTTAGGAAACCTAAAAATAAACAAAATATCAGGAGATTAAAATAACCCTGTATATCATCTATAAATATTGTCACACAATTATATGTTCTTAAAACTATATATGTATATTCATTCAAAAGACATTGTTACAATTTATATAAGGTGTTAAAATAACATTCTGTTGTAGTGAGCTCATTGCCTTTGGAGCCAAACACTGAAGTCCCTGACACCTGTAGTTGCCTTTTGGATGTTTGTGGGAGGTAATGATCTCCAGAGACCAGTTTTAAATTTAAAAATCACTCTTTATATTAAAAATATAGATGGCACTTCTAGGCAACTGTTGAACTGTTGCCAGAAGAAAACAAGAGTGTTTTTCTAGGAGATTTGTTGGCAGGAATGTATTCATCCAGATAAGGCTTCTGTATTGCGTGAATTTAACACGTGGGTTTCCAAGAAGATGATATCCATGTGTGCATATTTATCTTGCTGCAATCTGGATATGGTTTAGATAGACTTTAAAGCTCTCTAGAGTGAAGTCCATCCCCAAAATTTTTATGCCTGTACCTTCTATGGGCAGGAGCTCTCCTGGCAAATTCAGTGGTAGCTGCATCTTCTTGAGTGGCTCTGGCTAAAGGCCCTGACCCCTCTTGTGAGCAAGGCTGCCTTGCAGCTGACTGCCCTTGATGCACTTCAGATAACCACGTTCCCAAGCTTTGCTTTGCTGTCCTTAGAAACTAGGAGGAAATAATAGGCTTGGCTTTATTTAGAACAGTAAGATATATTTGCTTATTAAAATGCTTTGCTTTTTATTGATGTCTAGGGTAAAGTTGTTTCTTGGTGTCTCAGCTTCCAGTTTTCTTGTTTGTCAGCTTTTACTCTGAGTAAATTAAGGAGAGGGGGTTTGGGAGCTCTATAAAACTATCAGTTGGTTACTGAAATGCAAAAGATTTACTTGGTCATCTTTTTGGAAGTCATTCCTTTGTCGTAGAATGCTTTTATGAACTTTAGGTTACTAAAGAACATTATAGACTCCTGGAAAATCCTGTATTTTCTATATTTACTGAAATTAAAAAGCATATTTTTTCGTACTTCTATTCTTAATTTTTATTAGTGATTGTTGTTACTAGGAAAAATGTATAAAATAACATTCACATGGAATGGGAATTTCTTGTTCTGATAATGTGGAGAGACATTTCTTGTTTCAAGCAAAATATTAAATGTGGTGCACTTCATACATACCAAAACATACTTTATTGTACGGATTAAAGGTTATTCTTGCTGAAATCTGAATGCAGGTTAAAATTAATGAGATTGTTCATGAGCCTCATGCATTTGAGCAGCTCCCTGAACCCAAGTATCAAGGGTCGAAGATGTGGTACTCTACCCATAATTTATCATTAGAGTGGTGGTGGCATGAGGTTTAAAGGATGCTGTAAGTAAGCGTACTTAATATATTTTGTAAATTAGCTGTAAGTGAATTTGCTATTTGCATCTGTGTAGTAATTAAACAGTGTCCTTTGGGACCAGCTATCGTTCCCAGAGACTCTGAAAGGCAGCGTCTTCTGTGTTACTTGAAAGTGATGTCCTCTGGCAAAGACCATTGCTAGTCAAATTTTTTTCCCCGTCTAGATCTTTACCGTTCTAACTTAAAGGTACTTAACCCCTTGAAAGAACTTATTTGTAGCAGAGGAAAAATACTGCTGCTGCTTCTTTTCCTTTGCTTTGAGGGATGATGTTAAAATGATGATAAAAGTTAAATATCAGGTCAACTTGTGATATTTCATTCATGCTAAATAGGAATTTTATCCAGAGCAGCATGCTGAAAATCCAGGGGGAGTTTGTCTGCCTCAGGATTTCCAGACGTGGCCCTTTCTCCTGCCTGGACCAAATTGTAACCTTACTACTTCCTCATGTGTGCAGCTTTCCTCAAACAAAAATGTGGGTATGAATTTACTGTGAAAATACTTTTTTTTTTTAAACATGAGGAAATAGTCTTATTCCAGCTTTCATTAAGGGTATGAAACAGAAACCTTGTCTTGTTTTGTCTCTTAATTATTTCAAGATAGACTTGACAAGTGAATCTGTTCATTATCATATCTCACCATATTGTAGTAGGCATCAAAATCTTCAAATTTCCAACTAAAACTAAGATAACTATTTCTTTTTCTGTCTTTTACCCACCAATTTCCATCTTCTCCTATATGTTGTAGCCTAGGATTCTTTGGTGCTGTTTCTACCTTTCTACCAGGTTATGATGGAGTGCTGGTATTTAGCTTTGCTGAATTTATGCTGCTCAAATATTCTTTCGTGGTGAACTAGTTCCCAAAAGACAAATTAGAAGCAGCAATGCAATGATGTAGAATGATTTCCCTCTCTGTAAACCTCAGACTCTCCTTCTCCTTGAAAACCTTTTCCAAGCCCTAACGTTTTCCCAAGTGCCACAGGTAGGAGGAATGTAGAAATGCTTATTCAGGGAAATGTGTGTCTAAATAGTTTAGATATTAAATAATAAATAAAGTTTCTCTTTTATGGAGCCACAAGAATGTGGGCTGCAGTGCTTTGGGTAAAACTGCAGTAAATATAATCCTTCATAACAGTAGACAGCGAAAATGATTTCCTGCTTTAAAATACTGAACTGCTAATGCTTACAGCATTTTTCTTCAGATGCCTTTAATGAGGTTTCAGCAAGTGCCAAGACTAGTAAATATTACTAGCTATGAGGTCTAAAAGCAAGCAAGACTTCGGGCAATAGAAGTTACAACTAGGTGCAACTTAGGACTAATTGTTAATTATTTAAAAGTTTGGATGCTTGAGGTTTGAATAGAATGTCACATTAGCAGACCACCTGCCTAGAAAAGGTTTTAACACTTGTTCGGACCAAAGCATAATATTCTCTCTGGAGCCTGATTGCTTTCTGCTTGTTTGCTTGTTCAGGTGTTCCCTTGCTCTGTGTTTACTAATCCACGTGGATAAGCAGGTTACTTGGTCAGTGTTTGAGAAGGTGATAGTGCACGTGTGTGTTTGGGCAATATCCAAATAGCCTGGGGCTGGTGCCTCGCTCCTGGTACTACTGCCTGGTACTGCTACCCGAAACTACCCTCCCTAGGACATAGTGATCATGTCCATCACCCTCAGAGCAGACCCTTGTGTTTGTATCTGTTGGTGGTTTTTCAGACTTCAACAAACGTGCTTGTGAATTCCTGAGAATGTCTTGACTTGAATAATGACTTTTATATTCTTTAACTGAATCTTGTGTATTTTGCATGCAAATCATGAAACAGAATCTGAAGATGGATGTAAAGGTGGATTAGTTCAGCTGCCTTCCCCAGGGCAGAATGAGCCAAGTCTGATTGTCTTCAGATGAGCTATTTACCCAAACTGGTTTTACCGGAGGTCCCTAGGTAACCCCTTTCAATATTTAAGTAGAGCAGCATTTAAGAAATTCTTACATCTATGGAAACTTTTCTTGCTGACATACAGAGCTGTTTCTTCTCAAGTTACTGGAGGCTGGCGCACAGAACATATGATTTGCTTTTTCTCTGTGGCAGTCCTATGTGCAGAATAAAATTTACCTTGCATCTACCTTGCATACCTTGACCTGGACAGACTGGAGGACTGGGCGGCGAGAAACCTCATGAGGTTCAACAAGGGCAAGTGCAAGGTCCTGCACTTGGGGAGGAATAACCCTGGACACCAGTACAGATTATGGGTGGACCTGCTGGAGAGCAGCCCCACAGAGAGGGACCTGGGTGTCATGGTGGACGACAAGCTGACCATGAGGCAGCAGTGTGCCCTGGTGGCCAAGAAGGCCAACGGGATCCTGGGGTGCATTAAGAAAAGCGTCTCCAGCAGGTCGAGGGAAGTGATCATCCCCCTCTACTCAGCCCTGGTGAGGCCACATCTGGAGTACTGCGTCCAGTTCTGGGCTCCCCAGTACAAGAGGGATGTGGAGCTGCTGGAGAGAGTCCAGCGCAGGGCTACCAGGATGATCAGGGGCCTGGAACATCTGCCCTGTAAGCAAAGGCTGAGAGAGCTGGGCCTGTTCAGCCTGGAGAAGAGGAGGCTGAGGGGGGACCTGATCAGCGTGTATAAATACCTCAAGGGAGGCAGTGAGGAGGAGGGGGGCGGCCTCTTTTCAGTGGTGGACAGTGATAGGACTAGAGGAAATGGCTTCAAACTGAAGCATTGGAAGTTCCACAGGAACTTAAGGAAGCATTTCTTCACTGTGAGGGTGACAAAGCACTGGAACAGGCTGCCCGGAGAGGTTGTGGAGTCTCCTTCTTTGGAGATCTTTAAAACCCGCTTGGATGCAGCCCTGTGCCACGTGCTCTAGGTGACCCTGCGTGAGCAGGGGGGTTGGACTCGATGACCTCTGAGGTCCCTTCCAACCTTCGGCATTCTATGATTCTATGATTCTATGATTCTAGTTGTCCTCTATCCATTTTTTTCGCTGGTGCTGTTTAGGCAGTCTTTTCTCACAGATCCTGGTGTTAACATCTCCAGATGTTCTTACTGCTCTTCTGTTCATGGTCCAAATCTCTCCTAGACTGTGGTGCTCAGGATCCAACAAGATGTTGCTATTGAAGCCTTGCCGAGGACAGGTGGCAGTAAGACTTAGTTTACGTGATTTGCGTGGAACAGCAGTTCCTATATCCCTTTTCGTGCTCAGTTTGGCTTCTGCAGAACTGCACATCAGTTCACATTTTGTATTGCTCAGCAACTAATCAGTGTTTATTGCTTGAAGTGTTTGCTATTCATAATTTGCCAGTCATGACATGATTACCTAGATCAGGCTATATGGAGTTTTTTTCCTTCTTTTTTCCTGCCTTATCCAAGGAGATGGCTGACAAGTTACAACTATGACCTCACATATTTATCGGCTAGATCATATATATCCAGGCACAGTAGAAAATCATCATGAATACCATTATTAAGCAACTTATAGGTGTTGCAGCAGGTCTTATAGCAGACTTTCAAATCCAATTTGGGTGTCAGCACCTTTGTGTAGATAAAGTTTAAAATAACTTTGTCCTATTGTATTGTGGTGCTCTATGTTGCATCTTGAAATTACGGGACTTTTTTAATCCTTATGGAATGCCTGAAGGACTATATAGGTCTTCAAGAAAGTGTCAAAATATTTTAATTTTTTTTAAGTTATGCATATGTTAAGAGCTTCTGCAGGTTCTTTGAATGTTTGTTTCCAAGGTTCTATAGAACTGTGAAATTTCTGAGAGCTGGAAAAATATTTGTGAAAGTATTTCTCAAGCTCTCTGTGATGAATCAATTTCTAATTATCCTTTTGCTGCTAGAAGGGTTTCAAATCCTCCTTTGCTTTTTGTTATACATATTCATAAGGCTAGTTGAAAAGAAACTTTGTAAATCATGGATGAGCTACCTTTAGGATAACTATGAGTGGATTAAATCTCCTGCAGATGCTTGATCTTTTAATCTATCTTCAACATCAGTTTCCCTGTAAAAGAAAACAGCAGATCCTCCTGAGCTCTCCTACCAGGAGATCGTGTGCACGGGACCCCGATGTGGTGAGTGTTGTGTTCTCTGTACCTCTGCATTCTGCCAGTTGAATTTCATGGAAGGTAGCAAAACCCATATCTGCAAAGCTGTTCCCCCCCTGTTTATTAAGGTTTTTGCCAAGAAGATATACTGCAATTGAATGAGATATGGGAAGTGCCGGAATTTGGAATTTGCAGTCATTTGTTGCTGAGGGCTGCGTTGCACCATGTGCCAGTTTCACGCACTTTAGAAGATGTGGGTAGCCCACCACTAAATTTACAATAGTTTAACACTATTAAGATAACAATTGAATAAATTTGTGCCTAGAATGGAGCATCCAACTTGATAGGAAAGTATTTAATATCTTCACTGCAAAACGTGGCTGCAACTGCATGATAGTTTCAAATAGTTACCTAACGTACCGTACCATTCAAGCAAGAATGACAGAAAGGCGTCTTGAAAGTGAATGATTAAAGATATGTTAATACAGCTCTCGTACACAGACATAAGAGTATGTTTGGTTTAGTCTGGGTTCGCTTGTTTGCTTGGGCGAGAGTGGCTGGAGTGCGACACAACTCGCAGGCAGATGCTCTTCAACGTGAGGATCTGCGCGGATGGAGGGAGCCCTGGCAAGCTGGAGAAGGAAATTCTCTCTGCTCTGACAGTGACTTTTCTGCTGAGTGCTCTGGCACACTGCAGAGTTAATAGCTGCCTAAATGCTCCTCAGGCTTGCTAAATGGAAACATAAATTGAATGTTCTGTATAAGTAAATTAATTTAGCTAGATTTTGAAGTTGTGGCAAAAGTGGTATCATGAAAATGCATGCCAGAGTTTAGCTTATTTGCAGTAACTGTGAACTGTGTAGTATTTCTTAGCAGCTGTGATTTAGATCACACTCATTACCTTCTGATAGTTTCCCGAAAGGCTCCTGCACTGTTGTAATATGCCATGCAAAGAGTTGTGTTTTGGATTATGTGCTGTGTAGTAACAGCATTCGGCTTTGCAGCCTGCATCCTGCCTTTTTGGTGTCAACGGCAACGATCCCATTAATTTCATTGGGGAAAGAATGTCCCTCTTGCGAAAGCAGGTGGGTGTGCTGGCTTTTGAAAGACTCGGTGCGGAGGTTTAAAGAAAATGCTATTACCCCACCCAAATCCTGATTGAGACAACTCATACATATTTATTTGTGTGGATAAAGAATCGAATGGGCAGAACAGCTGGGCCAGTTCTTGTCATTTCAGCTCATCTCCCATCCTCCCTTTTATCTCAGAGGATGAGTTGGCAGCGGCTGTGTGGGTGTTTGGAAGCTGTGTCTGAAATCAGCTTCTGTTATATTTATTGTTAGTCCTGGGTTATATATTTTGATCTGGACACATTCAGTGAGTCTGTTTACATGTATTTTTGAAAGATAATCAAGGTTGCCAGCAGCATTGACTAGCCGTGTTTATAAACTTTAAAGAAATGCTTTAATAAACTGTTGAAATGTTTGCCAGTGAGCCTTTGCCTTCTCCTTGTATGGAACTTAGCAGTTTCTCTCATTTTATGGCGTGAAGAATACGGTGTCTCCTTTCCTATGCTGTCACAACAGTAAACCTTTATTCTCTGCTCAGTGGCCTTCCACATGGCAGGAAGCAGCAGTAATGAAACACCATTCAGAGGAATGCTAGGAAGGAACGATATGAAACTTAATGGATGTTCCCAGCTGCATCATCCTTTCTCAGCAGGTTTGCTGGCATCAGGCCTGTAGGGAGTAAGTGGCTGTGCACATCGTGCCACATCTACGCGCTTCCCTGCCTGGGAGTCACGGCCTCAAAGGCAGAAAACTGCCTGCGTGACGGTAGGGAAGTAACCAAGCGTCTTCCTCAGGAGAAGTGTCACTGAGAAAGTGGGCTCTTGCACAGGTTGCCTCTTTGCAAGAGGCTGGGCTCTGCACTGACACAGAGCAACAGGGCATCTTTCTGAAGTTTACCACTCATCTGGCTCTACTTTGGCTCTTGTGGCTCCATAGCTTGACCCCCCTGGACATCAGGCTTCACCTGGCACGCTTTAGGTAGAGCCTTTCATAGCCTGAAAATGTATGTCGTGAAATCTAAGGCGAGGGTGCCTTATATTAATTAACACTCATTCTGGAGCATCAGCCTCCTGAAATCCAGTCCTCACCAGCAAAGCTATTCTCCAGTGCAGCTAATGCAGTGTTGAGATAAATGTTGATGTTAACTGACAGTAGTGATGATTCATGGTGTTTAACAGCGATGGAGACGCTCTATGTCACTGCCTTCTGCAGCGCTTTCTCACAGCTCAGTTCTTAAAGTGCTTCGCTGGTTTGAAAACTATTCAGTATCACTCCCAAGTGCTGCAGCAGAGAGGTTTCGGAGCCCTGGATTATTCATCATGTTGTGCCTAGATTCTGCCAGTGTTCCCAGAAGAAAGTGCTAAATTGTGTTAAGTACAAGTGAGGCATCAAAGCATTTTGTGCGGTGGCCGCCCTTGGCTCCCCACCGTTTGTTTGGGATTCTATTAGGTTTGTTTTACAACACTGTGGGTATTTCTTTACAAAAAAGCACAGGTAAGGACATTTGCTATTTCTTCCCAGGCAGACTGCAAAATTTGAAAAACTGCATTTTTTAAATACTTTGGTTGAATAGTCCAGAGAGCATTCCAATTTCCACCTCAATCAGTTCCCGTGGGAAGAAAACTTTAAAACACTCAATCTTTCTTCTAGTTTTTCTTTGTAATATCGTGTCATGGTCATCTCGTAGACAGGTGTCTTTGATCTTTTTCTATTTTGTGAGACATTTTTGCTAGCTTTAGTGTATAAATAGAATAATAGAACGTTTTATTTCAATCATCAGTTATTTAACCAGAGCAATTGAGAGTCTTATTTTAGGATGTTTTGCTTAACAGGTTGATTGCTGGAGCAAAACCAAACTGAAGTAGAATAAGTTGCTCCATTCCCAATAGAAATATTGACGATAGAAATAAAATATTGGAATACTTTATTAGAAAGGGACTGTATCTGCAAAGCAATGTAACCAATTCTTGCAATCTGCACCATTCTCAGGCCAGCATTGTATCCAATTCCGAGTAGTGCTATAACACTAGTCATTCCTGGGAGCTACTGGTGTGTGGGTGGAGAAAGGAGATACTGACAGTGATGAAGAAAAAAAAATGAAATCCAATTTCTGTATCTAATTTTCAGGTTCTAATACCTTTGACATGAGTAAAAGCTTCACTGAGAGAAAAACTATATATTGAAAGTTTGCAGAAGTAGGTCATTCCTAGTATATAATCGGGTTTCAGAAAAGCTATGTTGCTTTTATTTTATTTTTCCTGAGGGTGCACATGCTTTGTTACGTTTATGCAGCAGTACTTGTTTCACTGTCCTGATGGTCAGACTTGTAGCCTAGAAATTTCAGTCCTATATTGTTATTGCTGCCAGGTGTTGGGGGAGACAGATTTGGACACACTCATTAGTGACTTTTTTCAAAGTAACAGGCAGATTTCTTGTTTCATCCTTTAGCTTTTAGTACATCTTAAACTTGTCATATAGCTTGTTTGTGTTAATATTTAGCATTCAGTGGCTAAGAATATATGTCAGGGAATTAACCAAAAATAATTCCTAGAGATGTTTCTAGGAACATTGAAGAGTAGATGACAGAACCATGTTAGGAGCAGTAACTACATTAAAAAGAACTTTGTTTTAATTTTTTTTCTCCTCCCTGACCTTCTAAGACAATAGGCTGATAAAACAAAGAAACTTCAATCATTAAGGAAGGAGAAGTAGGGGGTGGGGAGAAAAGCCAGTCCTGGAGATGACCTGGATGACCAAACAGGTATTTGATCATCTAGGTATCTCTTATAATGTACATCTTGTCCTACTCTCAGAGACTTTATTCTGTAATGTTCACAAGCAGGGCAGCAGCAGAACATGAGAAGGTCCGTGTTGGTTGGAGCAAAGGCCAAACAGCCGGGTCCCCGCGTGCAGCAGGAGCCGCTCGGGCAGCTGTGGATCCCCACGTGCAGTAGGAGCAGGTTGGGCACCCAGGTCCCCACGTGCAGCAGGAGCTGCTCGGGCAGCCGGGTCCCCACGTGCAGCAGGAGCAGGTTGGGCAGCCGTGGGTAGGAGCGCTGCTCCTTGTGCCAGACGCTGGCTGGGGTGACAGGCTGCAGCGCCGGGTCTGTCCGAGTTGCGCGGCGTCGCTGCCGTGTTCAGGACTGCAGACAGGGAGATGTGAAAGGCCAATGTATTTATCTCGAAATGTCACATTGCAAAATGTCGTCCCTAAGTGACCGCAAGGTTGCAGATAAGTTGCAAATTCTGAAATAATATCCAACTTACGCTAGGCTAAATTAGCAAAATCATTTTCTCAATTGTCTTGCCTGATAGTTACTTTGCTCCTTAATATTTCTTAATTTGTGTCTTGTTAAATATATTAATGCTTCTGTTTCATAAAAGAAATGAGACAAAAGAGGTATGTTAAATAGACACTGTAAGCTTTTAGATCTCATAAATAGTTCTGTATCTACCACAAATACCTTTTTCAGGTTTCATCATACAAAGGTATTTTATAATAGAAAAATAACAGAACCCCCCCCAACACTGGTACCTCTGCCACTAAAAGTGGTGGACCAGGGTAAAATACCACCCTGGCTTAAAGATTGTGTAAGGTTGCTCGAGAATTGGGGCTGCAGAATACAAAGGCCTTTGGGTTTTTTTTCTCTTTGCAAAGTTCTTTCTGCCTTCTAGCTAAATGAAAACAGCTGCATGTCTCATAAATTATGTATTCAAAGAGCACCGTGACATTATACTCTTCAAAACACAGTTAATTTTAATCTTTCTCATGCAATTTTTATGACAAAAAGATTGATGGTGCTTTGTTTACTCTTCATTTCATTGTAATTTTTATAGTGAAATAGCAGAACATTTTGAATTAAGCAGTTTAGATATCTGATTTTAAGGTAGGGAATGGTTATACAGGGGATGGCCAGGGCGGATGCAACCTATCCATTGCACATCCAAAACTTCATGGAGCGCATCCCAAGTATGTGACAGAGATGTCTAAATGGGGGAGGTACCATGGACATGCTGCTGTGTCCCGTATCTTTCCTCTGCTGGGAAGTCTTCACATGTCTCTCTGTTACTGTGGATGTGGTTGGAAGTGACAGCTGGAGTTTAGACATTTCTTTGGTGCATTTGCAGAGCGCTGCTTGTTTGGAGCTGGGCGGCCTCGCTGGAGAGCGGAGGGGATGTCCCAAAGCCATCACTCTGGCGAATCCTCAGCAAGTGCACTCTGAAAATAGCGGCAATACAGCAGGTTTTTGGAGCAGATTAGTCCTAAACCTAAATTTGAGTTGTGTCAGCAGAATTGTTTTCACGTTGCTAGGAATTGTAGAGATGTGTAGCTGGAAAAGGGAGATGTTGTTTCTGCACGTTTACACGTGTACAGCCCTGCGCACGCTGGTGTCTCTGTTCTCGGTGTCGTGAGCAGCTTTCCTAAACGTCAGCTGCAGTCGGGAGCATCTCCCTGAGCGAGAGGAGAGGGAACTTGCCGCACTGATCCATCGGTTTCTGTTGGTCAAAAGCCTTCCTGTGTCCTGTGTGCCACGGAAAATAGCAGGGTGATGGGGCAGTGCGAGTGACTGGCTAATTCAGCACAGCTTCAATAATTCCTCCTGTTGCTTGTGTTCTGCCGGCACTCACTGCGTATTGGCTGCTGCTTATATATAAACATCCATGTCATCCAAAAAGATTGTGTAGCTCTTGAAAAATGTATTTCCTGTGGCTTTGGCAAAAGAAAAATATCTTTTTTTCTCTTTTTTTTTTATTTTCCTCCCCCCCATAAAAACCATCCAAGTATCCATACTTTTTTAGTTGTTTAGTTCTTTAGTCATTGGAGCACACAGGAATGAAATGAAAAATAAAGGTGATACCAGGTGAGGGTATCCCATAGTAAGGGGAGGCCATGGTAGGAAAGCTGACATTGTATTAATGGGTATTGTGGAATTCAGAGTAGCTTATTTGTGGTCTATCACTTAATTCCTTCATTACTTTGCTCTGGGAAACACTGTAATGTTACTCAGGTTAGGAGAAAACACTGTATGGGAGGAAGGGAGAAATAAGAAACCAAATTCCCTGTTAGGTATTTCATTTCCTTTGTAAAGTATAGTGCTGGTGGGTCTCTCTGCCTAAGTGATTTTAGAGTCCTATGATGAATGACACAAAAACCTGATTTTCTTAAAAACTCTTTCAAGGCTGTCCATACATAGCTGGATAAACTGGGATGTGTTTTAGGAATAAACTGGCTCTCCCTCTTTAGCTGTTGGAGAAATTGCTACTTGCAGGAGTGAGGGTAACAAGAGATCCTGTCGGAAGGCTGGTATGGATTGCAGAGCCAGGGGGAGAGCGTGATGGCCAGCTTAGGAATTGGAGCAAATTTGGCTGCAGTTTTGGGTTGTTTTGGGTGCACCGCAGTGCAGACCCTGTGCCCAGGAGAGGAGCCCCAAAAGGTGCTGGTTGATGGGAGGAAAATTCCCTCCAGCCAGAGCCTCTCACTGGCCAGCGATAATTCAGGTATTGACCTGAGCCAGTCTCTGGTTTGGATCAAACTTATTTCACACAACCCAGATTGGTCCTCTAGTCACTCCCAAGTGATTGCCCGCCTCTTAGGTGAACTTGTTCTGCTTTTATATAAAGTAGTCGATGAGACTGAGGATCTGAACCCTAGTCTGTCATATCTTGGACACATGCATTAGCTACATAGAAGAGTGTGATCTATTCCTAGAAATGTTGCTGGGTTATTACCTGGAAATTTTAACCTAGAGATGTATTTTTTTTCTATTCAAGCTGGGATGTGTGGTTTTCGGAAGTCTTGATTATGATGATTTAGGGTTTATAAAAACCTGAAGCACAGTGTCTTGTTTTGAATTTTGCAGGATTTCAGTTCTGTGTCTTCCAGACTTCTCACCAAGGAAAACACATTTCTTGCACTAGAAAATGTGAGATTCTGCTCACCCATTTCCAGCAACAGTGAAGGGGGCTAGTGAAATTTCATGCTAAAATTCAGAGTGATTCATATTACTTATGTGTTTTTTCAAAAAAGGAAGACCTTGGTTCCACTCCTTTCCAGCTTAATAAACACCGTTTTGTCCGTTCATTCACAGACAGCATCTGACTGTCACTGTGCGGATTAAGGGAGCCCAAAACCTTTTGACTGGCTTCCCCGTGGCCACAGCGGAGCCCCACGAGGGCTCCCGAGGGGAGGCTCCCACGTGGCTGCCGCCTGTAACTCCCCGCTGGGAGCATCAGCCACAGTTTGCTCCAAGCAGCTGTGCTGTAATTACAGAGAAGTGAGAAAATGAGGTAGGAGCTGGTTTTGGCTCCTCATGAAGATGCACAAGGGACAACTGCAGCTTCTGAAATCCTGTAAATGTTCCTTGGGCGCAATAGTTGCAAAGTATTAGAAAAAGGCACTCTTAATTGCAAATTAAGAAAAAAAATGCTACTTTAAAAAGCTATACATGTGATTCTGAGCTGTAAAACTATGTGCATTGTTACTAAATGCAACAAAATTTTAATGGTAGTGAGAAAGTATTATTATTCTTTCTGTCATAGCAGCAATTCACGACATGTATTTTTCATACCATAGTTATGTGAAAATACATGAAATATTTTCATGGTAGAAGGAGGGCATGGTTTTCACTGATGATGAAAACAAGTCTATGTAGGATCCATAAGATAATGCTTTAGATCATGGATTACGGCACGTAAGGCTCTTCCAACTGCCTGTCTACACTATCTGGGATGCAGCAACAGAATATATTATATGAGTGGTCGACTGTTGAATGTGGGAGCTGCTGAGCTGTAAATATGAACATGCTCCTCATTGTTTTTAATGTTTTTAATGTGGGGCTGCTCTTTCCAGCTACATCTCTCTACTTGCCATGTTCCACCTCAGCTTATTTTCTGCTTCCATTTTCAGGCTTTCCAGATCAAGTTCATGTCTTCCCTGATAACCTTACCGCTAGATTTTATTCACCTCTTGAGTATTCCTCATCTTCATCCAACATTTCCCTTAGCTGTTAAAGCACAGTCTGCATAGAGCTCTGCCCTAGATACCAAGAGTAGTGAGCTTTATTGCTTTTTTAAAACAGAAACTATCAATTGCCATCTGATTTTTTATTTGATCCAACTGTGTGCATACCAATGCAAATAGAGTTGGTTTTGTATGGGGGAGAGGAAAAAAAAAAAAAGCCTAAACCAGCTCAGGATTGTCAATGTAAGATTAGAAAATCCCCAGATTAGCATTTCGAGTCATGTTTGTGCTGCCCGCATTCTCAACAGCACCAGGGAACCGCCCTGTCTCTAACCTGGGGAAAAAAACTACCTATAACAGCACTGATATTCTTAAGGGATGGCAACAAGAAACGTTCTGTTAGCTTCCCACCTCAGTGCCTGATGGAGCTTCAGGCCGTTCCTGCCTACTTCTCAGCTTTTCAAATCAGTATAGTAGTATCAAAAGGATGGGACACAATAGGAAATTATTCCTGCTGTATCAAATGCTTGACTGGAATTAGGATAGATCTGCCTTGTCCATCGCCACTCCATGTTTCTCTATGTCAAAGAAATGAGTGTTTAAAGGATTTGTGTTTAGAAATTTGAGTTGATGGTTTTACCATATTCATACAATTTCAGCTTCTCTGAGTGTATTTCTCTGAATCTGTTTAGCTAGACTTCTTAACTGGTTGGTTCTTTTTTGGGGGGTTCTTTTTTTTTAGTTGGCATTTTATTCAACTCTTCTTCAAGGGCCTGATTTAAAATGAAATTCCCTTAAACATTAGTCTTGTAAATTAATTCTTTTGATATGCTAAATGACTCTTCTTTAGCCTTGGTTGCTTGCATGTTTTGAAGTTTTGGAAGCTTCCTGGTTGTTTTAAGCTGCCTTCACTTGTTTCATTTTTGGTGATTGATAATGTTGTCATACACAAAATTTTAATAATCCAGTAACTTTACCATATATGTTATCATCTTATCCTTTATTAGCAGAGTTGAATTTTCCCCGTATCACTTTCCCCTGATGTTTTTATTATGTCATTTTATTCCACTTGATCACTAGGATTTCAGCGCCACTTCCTTCTGGAGAATTTCCACTTCCCTCACTAAATTAAACAGACTGTATGTGTTCCTGGCTGCCCACTTCCTCTTTTTTCTACTTCTGGCATTTACAAACTCTTTTCTGCTCTTCTTGTCCTTCAGAAGATACATATATTGCTACCTAATTGTTGCTTTCTTCCTCTTCAGAAGAATATTGGTGAGTTTGGGGCTATTTTGGGGTTTCTTAAAAGTTTTCCTTCAGTTGGATGACCTGTATTCCTCCTGTGTTGTATTCTGTACTTCTTTTATAAAATATTCTTTGTGAGTATGTCAGCCAGTCCTCAGCCCAGCTCACTGTTGGCTCCCCTACCCCACATGAAGGTTGGGTTTGAGGTTCAGAGAGGGGTCCCTAGGGGCAGTGAGGGGTCCCTAGGGTGCCACCTTCTGCACCTCTCCAGCCCGAACACCCTAGTTATGTTCTGAGCTCTATTATTATTTCTCTCAGCTCTAGCCCCATTTGAACTTCCGATGTAGGGACAGTTTTGAATATCATTTCTTGACTTTCAAAGGAGATCTGAGGAACGTGCTGGGACTCGTGCCCTTTTCCTCATTCACACTGCCTGAAAGGGGCAGAAGGGGAAGCAGGAAAGCTGGGTTGTGGCACTCTGCCAACTTACTGTTGGCAGCTGGAGAATGGACATGAATTATTGCAGAGGAACCACCGCCCCTGCCCTCTTCCTCAGGACGTGCTTTGCCGTGCAGGCCAGCGCTGCTCTCGCCTGCTGACATGATTGAAAAAGAATATTTTAAGGTAGATTCCTTCAAGCAAGCAGGTGAGAGAGAGGAGCTCATTCTTCACAGTGAACAATGGTTTAGAGGCTAAAGGAATATATAATTTTTTAGGAGCAATGAATTACCTGCTGCTGTTTTAAGGGTATTTGGGAGGTTTGGTTATTGTCAGAATAACAAATGATAAAATCCCTATAGCTTTTATGAAAGAAAGATATAATGTTAGTGATATTAATACTTAATGTTTCTGAAAAATGTATTTACCAAAGCCAAGAAATTTCACTGAACAATCCTATATATCATTTATCTGCTAAAAAAAAAAAAAAAAAAAAAGCTGAGGTATCAGTTTTAGTTATGTAGGGGAAAATAATTTTAAATCCCTTCTTTTTTTTCTTTTTAATCATTTTGGCTAATGCAGAATCAAGGAAGCACTCCTATTTAATTCCTCCCACAGTTTCCACTGTGCAGTCCCTGTAATCTAAAGGTTATTTTATTGCCCAAAGTACAGTTAAATTCAATTTTCAAACTCCCTGTTCCTGTAGAGATATTAACTTGCCCTTGTCAGTTTTCCATTAAAGAAACGTCTGTGCCTCGAGATGATTTGTGCTTGATTCGTTTCAGGAAATTGTCATGTGGTATTTGAAGAGCACGTTAATCCATAGTGTATTTTGAAGTTTTGTATCTGAAGACTGAGAACTGGATCTAAGTCATGATTAGCCATATTTCTATTTTTTCTCTACTGTAGAACACTGATAAATATAACACAAAATCTGGTGTATCATTGGTATCTTTTGGATTGTTATGGGATTGCAAGTAAATCAAGCTTTAGTAACAGCATTCTGAAGGTGTTATAATAGTAAATAAAGGCATTATTATATTAAAGAAATCATTTGAAACTGTAGTCCAAACTAAATTGTTCTATTAGTCTAGTGCCAAAAGTGAACTTAGGCTGAAATATTAATGGTTGCTACTAGTTGTGGTTGCTGTTGACTACAGATTTATTTGCATCAGAGGCAGCTGCGAGGTTGTAGTTTCTGCTGTTATTTGGATAGATTAAATGTCACCTCGCTGTGTAGGAGACCAGTCAAGGAACAGTGGAGATTGGAACACAAAGTTAATTTATAGCAATAAATGTTTGGGGTTTTCTTTTTAATTATTGACCTATTTGATTTATAGTTAACTTTCCTAACACCCTAAATGTACAAAACAGGTAAGAATGATAATAAATAGATCTGCTGGTGTTGCTCAGGTTTACCCCACCAAACAGTTAGGAAGCAAACTCTAAAGAGATGCAAGTTTTAAGGAGATCTTGAGACTTATGTTCCTAAGACAGCTGATAATTGGAAGGAGGAGACAGGCTGCCCAAGCTGCATTCATTCCCACTCTAGTATATGCAGGGAATATGTGGAGAGCTCAATCTAACCTGGCTGGTGGGGCGATGGGTGCTACAGATCTCCTGGGCAGGAGACCAGGGTCTTGGTGCATGAAGCACCTGTTGGGACAGCCTAACTGGAGGCTCTGCTTCCAGACTAGGAGTTAGAAGTCTAAGGATTAGATACGTCCTTTGTGTGTGAAGTCTCTGATTAATCTGAACTGAGACTGTTCCATAAGCCCATTTTAAAATTAATGTTCCAGGTCATGACAGTGCGGCCAGAAACATTATGCTGCATGTTAAAAACGCTTACATTATAAGAGCAAGAGTTTAAGATCTGACTCTGTGTTAGTGGCAACATGGATTAAAGCTTAATTAGGTTTTTCTTAGTCTTATAATATTTTAAAACTATTCTGTCACTTAAAAATGTCTGAACAGTAGCATGGGATTAAAAATACATGTATGAGGGGGTTCTTGCCGGGCAGGGTTTGTGCTGTTGTGATAGAGGCGCTTCATGGAGCTCTTCCCTTCGCCTGCTCTGAGATGCAGTGCGCAGGCGAGCAGCAACCGGTGCCTTGCTGCTTCCTTGCCACCCTGTGTTTTGATGAGATTCCTGTTTTGGAAGAGTATTTCCCTACACAGGTATGTAAATCCAGGAGTTGGCCAAGTGCAGCTGTGGATACAAATTTAAGTGGCCCCTGGCCATATCTCTGAATCCCGGCAACTTGGGCTGCATCCCACATGCCCAGCAAGGTGCTCTGATCTACAAAACTGCCTTGAGCCTTTCCTCAACCAGATCTTTTCTGAGCCAGCTCCTGAGGGGAGAAAAATGCTGCTCTGTGGCCTTCCTCGTGCCCTGCAAGAAGTCTCCCGCACTGCTGTGCCTCGTTGCTACTGCAAATGTCATCCAGAGAGTGAGGGCAAGAAATTGTCCTAGTGCATGTTGGGTTTCCTATAAATGCATGTGAAATTCAGGTTGAGTTTCATTCTCGGGTATTGTAGAGGTAGGAAAAAAACTGCCAATTCTGTTTATACGGACATGCATGAGTATATTCGTATTATATGCATATGCATGTGTAGCTACAGTGTTTGCTGTACCTATCAAAGTTCACAAAATTCAGTATCACATCATTCTTCATTTTCTTCTTTGACATTGCTAACCTTTCTCTGAAGTAATTTCCCTGTAATAACTAGAATCTTTAGGAAGGATGAAAGCCTTGGAGAGTTATGCAGTTTGGTAAATCATGAGTTGCAGGAGTAGAAACTGTGCTGTAAATTCAGCTCATGAATAAAGTAGCCATCAACTTTTTTCCTTATTAAAAGATAATTTCATTACTAAATTACTGAGCCATATTATTTACTAATAATCTACTTAGGTCTTTCAAACAACTGTAAATATAATTACTCTCATTTTACACTAAGAACTTCATAAAGAGACAGACAAATATAGAAAAGGATCATTGTGTGGCAATTGTATATAATTATAATAAAATCAGTTATTATCAACTTTGTATTCATAAACCATCTTTGTCCCTCATAGAGTTAAGCAACTTTTTTAATCATTGAAATTACAACCTTTTGCCTCAATTCAAAAAAGAAAATGCTCACTTTAGTTTTCAAGACTGCCAAAATTAATTATATCAGTTTTCTTGACGAAATTATTTTCCTGGCAGAGCTTTGTTTTGCTGAGCACCTTTGTGCTCATTATTTTCTCTTCTCTTTATTCTGTTCTCAGTGTGCCCTAAAATTGCGTCTATGGAAAGACAATATGACCAGTTAGGGAATTGGAGCTCAGTCACCCTTGAAAAACATCCCTGCCGGACAGCCTGTGACAGCCAGAAAAACCCAACCCGGGCAGGGCAAGTATTTGCAAATCTGAAAACTTTTATGATTTTCCAAGTAAATGAATACCAAAACTGTTTGGTGTCTGCTTCATCCAAGGCAATGGTGCAATGAAGCTTTTTACCTGGTAGGAAGGGAGATCTTAATTTGCATTTTGGAATCTAAACATCTTTTCTTAATATTTATTCAATATTATTTATTCAAAACTTAAATATAGCTTGCCAATGGACAAATAATTCAGTGAAGTATTTCTAACAGGAACTGTGGGTGGGATACAGAGTTTGAAAAGAAAGGATGGTGCAGTAACACATTGTATCTGCAGCTGACCAGTGTCTGAATGTAATGGCCCATTGTTGTTATTGCTGCTGAAGGGAAAAACCCCAGTGTGCTGTCCGATTTGTTAAAGTGAATGTGTAATTTAGAGCTCAAGTATATGCTTTCAGTTTGGAGTCTCAATTAATGCATTTCCTTAATTTTGGGTCCTGATTTTATAAGTAGATGATGGATAAAAACACTGTTATTTAGCAACTTGTAAAAACCTAGCTTATTTTTCCAAAATTACCTGGTATTATTTTTCCAAATTACCACCCTTGTACAAGATAAATTTGGGGCTAGGAAGTTTTTTTTTAAGGATGGAGAAGAATTGATGAAAATTATGAGTAGGTGAATATTGGAGGTCAGGTTCTTTGGAGTGACCTCCACTTTGCCGTACCTCAGCTCAGACGCATCCAGCTATGAATGAGCACCAGAACATAACCTGTTCTCTCTCTGCACTGAGATCAGTTAAGCACAGGAAGAGTCGCCTGGGAAAGTTAAGGAATTCTCATTGAAATCATCGGAGATTTGTAAACACAAGACAGACAAAAATCTGTCAGGAAAAGCATAGGAAGAATTTGGGTAATGGGATAGACTATTTTTAATGCTGCCTTCTCTTACGCTGTTATTCAAGACTGATTGAGATAGTTCTTAAGGAGTGACTAAAATCTAGTTGTTAAATTGTGAGTGCATTTTTAATTATATGCAGACTTTTTTCTATAAATTGCAATTCAAGGCTTTTTATTTTCCTAGCTACAGAAGTAAATTATTTGTTTCTTTCTTCCTACAGTAGAGTCTTTTAGTCCCTTATTTCTTTAGTTACTGAACCCTAAATTCTGTGCTATCAGAAAAAGTAATAGAGGCACTTGTAATTTTCTATGAAGAAATATCTCTTCTGTAATAGTTTATTCTGACAGCATTTTGATGGAAATTGTTGTTCTGGATTCATCAGATTTATAATGCACAGATGAATGGGTGCAGCTCACCATACAGGTAATAGAGAAAATTGTAGGAAGATTGAAGTATAATATACTTAATTACCACTGCCACAGGAGCGGGCTCTTGGTTTCCTCTTCCTTTGAGCTTCGTGCAGCATTCGTAGCTGTGCTGGGAGTTGGGTTTGTGCTCTGAATGTTGTGCCCTTCTCTGGAGGAGCTGTGCATTAGCAGCCACTGCTCTTTCTCTAGCTGCCTGGTGCTCACTGTCAAAAGCAGGGGAATTTCATAGAAATATGAAATTCATATTCAGAGCTGAAGCTCCGAGTGCAACGTGCCTTTGTCAAACAAACCCCTCTGTATTAGGAGCAGGCTGGCAGCAGCCTGCATGGCAGTTTCCTTCTGATAGATAGCCAGGGTGCTAATACTGATGGGCACACATCAGGAAATATATGGGGAAGAGACCAAGAAAACTTATTTTTCCTGTATCTGATCTGTTGCAGTCAGCCGAGCAGTGTGATTTATTCCCTGCAATTAAAGCCTTCACTGAACTCAGTTTTTCTCCAGTGACTCTAGAATGTTTTCATTTCTTTTAAAATTAATTAGTCTTTCATAATACCAATTTAGTAAGTAATTTTTAATAAATATTCTATGGAAACATATCTAAGGATGAATTTTCAGGGCTCCTGAATTGCTGGGCCAAAACTGGCAACACTGAAATACGGTTCTATCATCTGGCGACAAAATCTTAATATTTTAGTTGATGCTAATTTAGAGAGATGATTTAAAAGCAGTCAATTGGCCTTTAAATGTCTTCAGAGATCCCACATAATTACACACATGCCAAACTCTACCCACAGGCAATCTGCAAAATTTCCCAGTATTCATAAATCGCCTTCATCTAGATTAAAAAAGAAACTATTATCCATGTTAATATATCTGATTTTAAAATGACCTGAGTCACCTGATAAATTAATTTTAGCTTCTGTGTTAATTTTTAAAACCACATTTAAAAAAAAAAAAAAAAATCTTGTATTAAAAGCATTTCTCCATTAATTTATTAACTCAAGCAAGAATGGAAGTCAACATTACATTCTAGATGCCCTTTTATCAGCTAAAAAGGACTTCTTGGGCCATGAGGAGAGCAGAAAAGACACATTATGACAAGTGACTTCATTAGCTTCATACAGAGCAGATGGGATTTTCTATTATAGGAATATCTAAGGAGAATATTTTGAAACCTTCTGCAGGAACAGTTAATCTGTTTCCTATTTCTGTGTTGATCCAAACCTAGTTGTTTGCTTTGGAAGGTGCATAAGTCAGATGTTGTCACATGCACTATTATTTTAGAAGTCTTTTCTCTTTTCTCAGGGCTAAATGAGCAAAACCTGGCCTAGTAGTGAGGAGAGCTTAAATGATGCAAATGTGTTTATTATGCCTGATATGTAAAGAGCAGAGCTTGATCTTCATCTAAAGCATCCAGGACTGAAAAAGGGAATAGTTATCTGACACAGTGCAGATTACAGGTTGTGAGCCTCCTTCAGGATGGTGACTTGACAAAGCTAGTACTTTAGAAAGCAGTGCAAATACTTTCAGTGCAGTTATTTCTGCAAAGTTGGGATTTATAACCTCCCATTTTGTTTTTTCCCTATTCACTTAACCCTGGTACCTGTTTTATGTTTTCTGAGACTGAAAGAGCACTAATCCTGCCCCATACCTCCAAACCTGGTGGTTTCCATATTGAACTCCTGTTGCCTCTCTCTTGTCCAAAATTTGTTGAGCTTTAGCATCCTTTTTTTTTTTTTTTTTCCCCCCCCATTGGTAAGATGAAGAAAAAAGCAAACTTTGACTTAAGTTTAAAACATTGACAAATTTAAGCATAGATCTGCAAAACATTGACAAATTTAAGCATAGACTGTCTGGCAGCCGAAGTCATTAGAGGGGACTTGTTAGAACCCTTAAGAGTCTGGACAAGTTTGCAACACAGCCAGAACCCACAGAAAGCAGAGGGAAACGAGTCATTCAGGACTGTTTTGAAAGGCTTAGCTGGTCCTGGTGTGTAACCATTGCAGATTAGCATTTCTGCAGTTGTCTCCCAGTTGGAATAATAGCTTGAGCCTATTCTTGTAAAAACGTCCTTAAAATAACATCTTTTTGCTATTTGTTATATAAATCTATGGTTTCCTCTTTTACTGCTGCCCACAAGAAAGTCTGATTATCGGTGCTCACCAAAATCTCTGAGGAAATAAAATCTCAGCAAGCGCTGTGCTCTGCCCGGGCTCGTTCGCTTGATGACTGTCTTCAACTCCTGATTGCAAATGAGCTCGTAACAATAAAACTGTGTGAAACAAATGAGAAAAAATGTCAAGGCTAGATCCACCCGGGCCTCCTGAGGATGTTAGGATTGACAGAAATACTCAACAGAGCTGAGGAAATGAGGAAAAATAATACCCTATCTTCGAGGTCCGAGCTGTAAACCTTTCCATTTAGCAAGGCTTGCATTTACAAGGCTTCTTTTAGAGCAGCCTGTATCTCTGTGCTGTCTCTCAGATGTAGCCAAATCAAATATATTTACCTAATATATTTGAAAGAGGAAGTTTTGCATCTTGGGGAAAAGGTATATATCAGCTTGTAGTTAGCAATTTAATCTATTGCAAAGGACACTCCAGTGCATGGAAAGCTGACCCAGAGATGTCAGCAAGTCGCGATTTAATCCTTCTTGAGCTTCTCTGTGAGTGAAACTTTTCTAGCATGATGTTTGATTCATCTGCAGCAATTCCAGCCACGTCTCATTTACCACTTCCCCCCTCCTCTTTCCCAAATCAAATTCACTTGCAAGTCATTAACATTTTAACTTGATTTTTGAAATGTTTCAAGTGGCCAGTCTGGTTTTCGACTGCTCCCAATCTCTTTATGCAGCCTTCTCAGAAAATGCCTTAATGAACATTGACACCATGGGTTTCTCACCATATATTGCAGCAATGGCTTGTGCCTTCTGCCTGTTTGTATGGAAACCTTTAATGCAGCCATTAGAGAACTGAACTTGGATGCAGGATAAAAAGAGGATCAGTTCTTAACTCAGTGCAAGGGAATTAACCCCCCTTTCTGCCTACCTGTGCTAATATCCCAGGCCATGTGCTGTAATAAGGATGACAGCACTTTGTTCTTCACCCTTATCAGTTCCATTGGGCAGAAGATAACTCCACGGATTGAAAGTGTGCAGTAAAGTCAGATCAGAACTATGGAGACCGGCAGTTAGGGAATTTACGGAGGAGAGAAGAGTCTGTGGTTTGGGTTCCTTCTCCAAGATGGGTGCGTTAAAGAGCAAGCTTCAGAGTCCTACTCGTGCTTGCTGCTGTTTTCGGTTCCTCAGAGATAAGCAATAAAGCACATCTACATCTCCAGAATTAGTGAGGATTAATTGAAGTAGGACAAATGGCTTAAGAATCCATTTCCATATCTCGTGTGGTTTAGTGTTGAGCCTTTTAAATTCTTCGCAGGAACAGTTATGGTGCTTGTTTTTGGTGGAGCCAGGATGAAGCTGTTGTCTTCTAATCAATCTTGTAAAAAGACACTAAAAATACTCCTTTCTTGACAGTAAAAAATACTTCTGATATCTGACCTGTTTGTTTTTCCTTATTTTTATTTCTTTTTGTGATTTTACAAGAAAAGTTAGTTTGTTTTGTGTTTTGGTTTTTTGCTTTTTATTTTCAGATTTCCTGTTGATTAGTCCTGAAAACATTTACGTAGCAAGTGTGTTATTTTCAGTGTTGGCTTCTAAGATTCTATGAGCCCGACTTTCGATAACAAACCTCTTCATTTCCCTTGCATAACAATGGGAGTGTTGTGAAATATTATAGACATTTCTTGTGCTTTGCTCGAAGGTAAGAGGAGGAATGTGACATTTGAGGCTAAGGTTCTCGTGTTGCTAAATCCTCCCTAGTATGGAGTTGTAGTTTTATAATACCAACTATTCCAAGTAAGAACAGTATTTTGAACAGAACGTCTGTTTTTAGTTTGTTCGTTTTGTTTTGCTTTTGTGTGTGTCGATAAGGATTTTTTTCACCTAAAGAGCTTATTTACTAAATTTCTATGCAACTATTAAAAAAATAAAAACTTTTAGTTGAGAGTGTTCAGTAATCTGAGCACAGGGTTCCCTGCCTGTCCCCCGAGCTGCTCGTGGCCTCAGGGCAGCAGCCTGGAACCAACTGCAAGGGGGAAGGTGCCAAGGGCAAAGCCTCCTCGTTGGCTGACTCGTAATGCGTGTGATCCTTTCTGTACTTTCTCCTCTTATGGAATAAGCAGTAAGTGCAAAATTAATTACTTCTGCCTTTGTAATCTTCTGCCATGAGTCATTCTCTCTATTTTAGCATTTCTTTTCCAGGAATATAATTATTTCACAGGCATATTTTTTCCCCAGTTGTGTTTCTCTGCAGGGTCTGTCCTAGCTTTGCGTATAACTAATACAGTGAACAAATGTATGTTCTAAGTGCTATATCAAAGCAAAGCATGTGAAGAATCGTTAACATCTAGTTATGTCTAAATGGATTTAATGCAGGGGGGCATACAGCAAATTTCCTTTCACTGTCTTTTCCAACTATTCTTATTTTTTCCCTTTCAAAGCAGAGATCAGTAAAGTTGGTTGACTGGGGCAGGACAGAATTGGTATTCGTTATGTCTCAGATTTAACAAAAGTTTTATCTGTATTGATTGGAAAATGATGCTGTAGGAACAGAAGTGCTGCTTTACTTGCTGAGGCAAAGCTGCAGCATGTCCCATACGTGCAGCCTTGCTAGTGCACCTGGCTCAGAAGGAGATGGGCAAGGTGCTCCACACTGGAACATGCAGGTTGCCCACGCCCATCATGTTGTAGGTGGGTTGGACTGTACCCAAAAGTGTGTTCTCATCAAAAGAGCCAGGATGGGTTTTAAATAAAGCCTGATATTCTTCTGAAGGTTCTGTCAGCATCAGAGTAGCAACAGCTGAAATATTTTCTATCTAATTTTCACGTATTGTTGCTATGTACAGATTAGGCATTAAGCTGGTCATCCTTCTGTTTTTGTTGTAGGTGGCTCTTCTGGGAATTTCATGGTCCAACAGGCAAATCTGGTCTGATAGGACTGTTACTCCTGGGAACACGAAAGAACACACTGAAATTTAAAAAGTAATAGTTACAGGCACTGAAAAAAAAAATAGTGGTTCTAAAGAAACCTACAGCTGGGAATGGGAGAGGCAGCAACTTGATTGTTCTTCATCTGTGGTGGAGCAGATCCTTGGTGACCTGCTGGGCATCACTTGCTTTGGTCTTGAGCTCACACCATCAGGTAACGCTGGGACTCACGTAATTAAGATGAAAACAACAATGTGAGTTTTATTTATTATCCTTCTCAAATATTTACTGGTGACTTTTGCACTAGTAGGGGAAGAGGGCAGCAGAAATTAAGTTATTTGATACAAGTATAGCCTGTAGTAACTACAGCCTCATTTTTTGTCTGTAGACCTCTTCTGTATTATTGCTGCTGCATGTTCAAATAGTAATGTTGGTCTAGGCTGAGTTTATGCTGGTCAAAGTAAATATAGCTAATAAAGGGAGGGCAAACTTTTTATTTTCATTTAACTGAAAAAAAGCTGAACTTTTACTTGAGAAAGAAAAAGATAAAAGGACTAACAGAGTCTTCAATAAGTTGCACTGAAACCGTTGGCAAACATTTAAAAATGGAAACATTTTGAAATTTTGCAGATGAGCAACTTGTAAGTATGGTCTCATACTTGAAAATATTTTCAAGCAGATTTTCATATTGTAATAATTATTGGTATTTTCAGATACTGTTTAAATTATGTATATTATTCCTTTTTCATTCTTCTCAGTTATTTTTTCAAGACATTTTCAAGTGGAAAAAAAACAGTGAACAAGTGAAAAATCGTGCTGAAAAAATGAAGTGCCTGTTTCAAGCTCTAGGACATAAAATCAATGTCTGACTTTTTAGCTCTGTAATTACAAAATTTTTCCATAGCAGAAATCACTATTGTTTAACCTTGCCATCAAGCCTAATTACATCGAAGACTCTGATAGTAAAATGAAGCACCAAAAATTGGTAGGATTTGAGGTATAACAGGAAATCCTGGTGATGCTAAAAACACTAGCCAGGTCCGTGTTGAGATTGGTAGCATCAAGTTTTTCTTTCAGGTCAGAGTCTTTCCCACTAGGCCAAGGAAAGTGAAATAAAGACCAGGATTTAATGTTTTGCCAAGGAAAGTGAAATAAAGACCAGGATTTAATGTTTTGCAGGCCTCTGCTTAGCAGTCGAAGGTAAAAGGATATGTTACAATCTCTGCACCTCTGTATACTTCTATTTTTCAACCAATTCATTTTGCCCAAGTATTTTCAGCAAGAATTGGAACTGCCAGTAGATAAAAACAAGCAAAACCTTTACTGGTATTTTCTTACTGAAGTTCGGTGTTACTGCTGGTAGAAAAGTGGATGCTGGTATGGTTAGGGCTGTAAGTTAAAAGAATGGATTAAATTATGTATATTTGAACACTTACAAAATTATTTTAGAGAAAAGAACAAGCGGATACAAACACTAATTTGTACTGCAAGTTACAGTGACCATTATCAGCAAAGTGGAGCATACAACTGAAACTCCAGAGTGGTTTAGATAGAAAAAAAATAACCATTTTATTAAAAAAAAAAAAAAAAAAAGTGTAGTCAACACTTTCCAATGTGGGAACTGACATATCTTCTTTTTCAGAAGGTGTCAGACTTACAGAAACCTTATTTTTTCTGATTTGTTTGTCTTTCAATTTATACTTAAAGGAGAGAAAAGAGAATATTCAGTTTGTTATCTTAGAAAATGTAGAATTTAGATGTTTTCCCTTTGAATATAATGTAACAGATGGGCTGGTACCAGTCTCCAAGAGCTGTTCAGAATGACTGAAGTTGGTGGTAACTCTGTTGTGAAGTTATAATGACAGATTTGTTTCATCTTCCCTAGTTTACCCCACACATATTACACGCTTGCTGTAGTGTAGATGATCCTGTAGTTTGATGAACTTGAGGGTTGATGTTGTTTACAATGACCCTGACCTACTTGTTCTCTAGGAGAACAAGAAAGACCCTTTTTATCCTCCAAAAGCTCTGTAGCATACAGGAAGTTTCCAGCTTTGTCGTCTTTTCTTTCTTCAGTTGCAGGTTGTAACCAGGCTCAGTGATGGTTTGTTACCAGTGTTTGACTAGTCATCAGCTAAAGTTCATATTCCTGATTCTCATTTATTGAACTTTCTTTCTGCCTCTCTACTAACTAATTTTAACAAAGACCTTAACTAATTTTGTCTCAGAGGATGAGAATGTGCCCATGCCGTCCTGGGTAAGATTCCCATATTATCATCTTCCAATATTATCAAATTTTAGTTTGTTAAGACATCATGTTCTCTGAGAATCTTGACTTTATTTTTCAAGTCAAACAGGTTTTGAACTTTCTTGCTTGTAAAGGAAATTCTAAAAAGCACAGGACCTGGAAGCTAAAATATTTTGCAATAGTTTTGAATTAGCTTAGATACCACTATTTTAATATCAGCATTGTATATTTTTGCCAGTTTTCATATGCACCCATATGGATCGGTGATACTGTGTCAGCAGCCTGAGTGCTTCGGGCATTTGCTTAAGCCAAGTAAGCAATGCCTTGCACATGCCAAATTCCTCTGGCATTTGCACAGATGAGGTCTGAGGGTCTGATCGTTTGCACAGATGAGTATGTCAAATCATTGGGATCGTGTCTCACTAATTCCTGGATACGTCAGCAGAAAGGACAGCTTATGTTGAGAAAGGTCTCTAGATTTGCGCATGTGCATTTATTGGATTATGCATGTTTATTTGTCCAGCCTTCCAAGGAAGTGTCACTGTGATGGAAAGGCCAAACCAGCGTTAGCAAAAGAAAGCTGATGCCACAGAAGGCGCCTGGCCTCGACTGTCGCCTCCGTGTGTTGAAGACTCAGGGAAAATGGAAGCTGATCACTTGCATAATTAAACTCATTCAGGTAGAAAATCAAGGTGCAAATTGATGAGAAGTGAGCTAATGAAGATTAACAGCTTAGTTCTTCCTCCCCCCCCCCCCTTTTTTTTTTATGTTACACTGCAATGCTTTTCATCCTTCCCGTTGATGCTTTGCTCTAACTTTTCTAGGAAATTGTTGCTTAGTTGTCCTTGCTTAGTTTTCCCAAGTTATCCTTGCCTTGGTGGGAATGCCACCCGTTGAACCTTTGCATAGCAGCAGCCTCCTGAGTGGCAGCATAATGGTCAAAATAGCTTTCGAACATTAAAGGAGCCTCAGGGTATCTCATCATAAGTGGACACTGTCTTGGGGGAAGAAAGTGAGTTACTGCTTTAACCCTGTGTTTTTAAGTTTGGTTGTGCTCTAAGGGACTCCTTTTATTCCCACAGGAGATCAACATGAAGCCCCATTCTCTAATTAAGCATGTGACTAGTTGCCATCTCTACAGTGTGTGCAGGTGAACAGAGTATGAGGATCTGTCCAAGTCTTTCTGTGAGTTCTTCTCACGGAAGGAGCATCAGGAATGTTTTTGACCACAGGCAGACTTTTTTCCTCATATAGCACAGTGCAGCTGGGTCATAAAATGCCCACAATGGATCATTCATCAAATGCATTCTAGTTTTCAGAGCAATTTTGTCTAAAGCTATACTTGTGACATACGTAAATGAGTTTACTTCAAAGATATAAAGGCTGTTTAACTGGATTAATCACCTGCCAGTGAAGTATCTTTGAGTGTTGTGGGAAGATCAGACTGTAGCTTCCCAAAACAAATAACACTTAGCTTATCTGAAGTACATTATCTGAGGATATTTAATTTAGAACATGCAAGCTGACTTCAAAAGCGTTTAATTGTGAAATGTATTTGAAAATGTGATAATGGTAATACATAACCTTGTCACTTTAAAGATTTTCCTCTACAGAAGAGCCTTTCTAGCAGAAAGTAAAAATCTGTTTCCTACTCATTGCTGCCTCATTCTGACAGCTAGCACTATCAGTGCAAAATAAATCATGTCACCTGATTAGCAAAGCATGGCAAACTACTGGCAGAGGGCTGTATTTTAATCTATCACAAGGGCTGTATTTTAATCTATCACAAAGATATAGCAGACAGTAGAAGCAGCTCGACTGCTCCTCTTGGCATCCAGGAAGTTTAATGGCTTTCAAGTCACTAGAACTTGAGCAGTGGGAGATGATAATCGGGGCCCATTATACCTCACAGTAAGACTGACATAGCACGGGAAGTTAAATATTTACACTTTTTGTGCCACTTCGTGTGACCAGCATCCGGCTTTCTTTGCAAAACAGAAAGCTCACTTGTTCTGAAGGGGTCCACTTCATTACACAGGTGATGCCTGGTGGTGACTCTGAGGACACACGAGCACCTCTGCCTGAGCGTCCTGCAGCTAAGACCTGTGCAGGAGTGACATGTGCTTCGCCTGCAATCAGCTCCAAAGAGGGAAAATAGATTTGCCTGCTCATTAAAAGACTTCCTTCTGAATGATTTAGAAGCAGATGGGAGAAGAATTTAAGCCAAGTGACATGCAAGAGAGAGCATCTAGAAAAGCATGTGACTTGGGTTCGCTCTTGCTGTGTACACATGGAGACACGGGACTTGCTGGCATCCACAGAGAGATCAGGAAAGCATCTGCTCCAAGTCAGATCAATGTGGGAGGGTGGGGAGGAGGAGGACTATATGATTTTCTTTGCATCTTCCATGTTTGTATATTTATTGCTCTCCAATATATTTTAACTCTCTATTCACAAAAAACCTATGAGTACAGGCGTTAAGGCATCATGGAGATGTGCTTGGGTAATTGAGGAGTTCTGCCTCGTCACGCCTGGGTGCATGGACCATAACTGCTGCTCTCCCATAGCTGCTGCACAGAACAGAGTTTTGTAAGACAAACATAATGGTGACACAGGGTAAACATTCAAATGCAGTGGGTGTTGTTGCCTAGATTGCTGTCTCCTTCTCGAGGAGGGCTGCAGCTGCATTTCAGGTCTTATCTCCTGCTTCCTGATAGCCTGCATCAGTCTCCCTACCTGTTGCCTCGTTAATCTTGCCAGCCCAGTTCTACCATGTGATCCTGCTTTTCAGCCATTTTCAGCTCTTGGTGTAAGGCTTCCTGCTAGTTAAACTTAGATCTGTTTGCTTTCTTCCATCATGAATTACACTCTTCTGTGGGCGGTCTTTAATTTCAAGCTTCGTTTGCTTTATTCCTTTTATAAATCATATGCGGTACTTAAACTACAAGCTATAGCATATATATATAGCTATTCACAGGCCCTATGGCATTTGTATTCAAAGATTTACCAAGCCTTGTAACTCTGCAATATTAACTATACAAAGTAGAGCGGGTGGGTTTGTTATTCTGTTATTCTGTTTATGCCACATGCTCCTGTTCCAGTTCACCACAGATGCTCTGATTGTCCAGTAGTGGCTTAGAGCTAAGGGATCCGGGAGGGGCTGCAATGTTTGGATCACGTCCGAGAGAGTTTTAAACAATCATTTAAACGGAATTATGAATTTAAAGCTATGCTCTCTTCAAAACTATTAAAATTACACTCCAACAGTGCCAACTTGCAATATATTTTTATTATGTTTGATGCTATAAAAAGTCAAAGAAGTGAGTTACTGAAGTCTTGGATTTCTCATCTAGAGCCATGGGCTTTTAACTGCCAAGCCAGCTTTTGGTAGATATGGTCTTATCAGCAAATGCAGATAAAATGTTGTCTTGTTTTCAGTTTTCTCAGTTTAATTCTTTAAAACTAAGAACTGTAAACAAGTTATTGTAAAAACGGGGATGTTTCTTCTTCTCTTCCAATCCATGAATAAAGAGTGTGACAAAGTGGTAGCAGTGAGTTCTAAAACACTGAAGAACAGAGGGATCAGAAAGCCATTAATTCAACTCACCAAATACAGATTCTATTACCATAGGTTAATAAATCAGTTGCTTTAAAGCGAGAAACACTTCTAATCTCTTCTCCTTTGTGTCACATAACAAATCAATTATAGAATGGTGTTTTTCTTCAAATTCATTAAATTTCAGCTTGCATTCTAAAGCAGTTTGACACACACACATAATGATTAAAAGGCTTTAATCTTTTGCTCAGATCTGTTAGTCTTTAAATAAAAATGTCCTTCTGTTACAAAATCTAAATTGTAAGACTGAATACATGTATATTAAACTAAACTTGAACGTTTATGTTGTACCTTTGTGGTCAGAAAAGCTGAGCATCAAGTTTAAAGCAAAGACTATACACATCTGCAAAGCAAGATGTATAAATAATTTCTAATCTAAAAGACTCCTCAATTACTTCTTTAGAAAAATAGCAAGAAGTTCAAATGCAAAGATTAAAGTCGATATTTTAAACTGAGATTTCTTATTGCTGATTTAAATTTGGTCATTAAAGGTGATTTGGTGGTTTTGGTTTAACAGCATTGCACAGTCAGTAAAAAGATGGTTTAAGTGCCAATGTTTAGAAGTGCTTTAAAGAACAGATGAGCTTCTGCAGGGCTGTATTTGTTGTGCTGGTTGTTGTCCGGGCAGATAAGAGGAGATGCAGGAGGGGAGGCTTTCCTAAAGCTTAGCCCTTGGTGGTTGTCGCAGCGAGCACAAACTCAAGCCAGGGAGAAGCTGCTGACCTGCTGCGTGGCTTTCAAAGCCGTGGCTAGCAAAGCAGCAGAATTCTGTACTCAGAAAAAAAAAATCGGGTATCCAGGTATGTCTTGATCTTCACTGCACCGGGCATCCTCCAGACACTTCCTTGGCAGTTTGCCCGGCCTGCCTTTCTCTAAGGTAAAGTTGCTTTTCATAACTTGCTGCCTTTTTAAGCAGAAAACGTCTTGCAGTTTTGTAAAGTTTAGTAGCATAAGCAGGTAGCATCATATAAATAATCTTCAGTATCAGCACTGAAAGAAATTTGCGCTTTTTTTCCTCTCTCTCTTGCCTGCCAAATGTTAAGTGTTGATCAAGGTCAAAGACTGCTGGACCAGGCAGCCCCTTTGGGGTTAGTCTTCAAAAGCAGCACTGGGAATGCAGGGAAAAGTTAGAAGAAAAGCATAGCAATAACTTTAGGTAAATGCTTTCCAGTAGAGTGCCTAAAGACTGAAGGAGACTTTGCTAGGAAATGTCAGTATTTTATGGCATTAAAAAATAATTTTGCAGAAACATATAGAGAAACATTGCAAAGGAATGACTGTATTCCTTCATGTGGGAAGAAATTACATGGGGAAAGACACTTTATTGAATAAATTTCCCCATAAATTTTATGGGGAAAAGCAGTTCAGCATGCTCTGAGACACAGAGTAATGGGATAAGTAGTAAAAAGTTGCTGATTATTTTTGCATTATTTTGCATTCATTTTCTTAGTTTTCAAGTGAATATATTCATAATGGATCAAAACTTCTGTATCCAATGGGTACTTTATATAAAGAGCTAATGGATATATAGCATCAAACTCTTGGAAGAGAAAATATGAAATAGTAATTCAAACAACAAGAGATGAACACGCTTAAATGCTTTTGACATACAACTTAAAAATACACAACAGTTGGTTTTGATCTTTATTTTACAGAAGTTTACTAACTATACAAATTATCAGCAACTCTGGGGATTTTCTTTTTTAGCCTAACTCCTAAATGCATCATAACAAAGGAATTCCTACTGTTACTAATAGAAACACGTCTTCTCTCTGGTAAGTTATATTAATGGATATCTATGGTAAGTTATATTAATGGATATAATCATTCACTGTAAAATAACACTTTTATCCATGTACAGTCTGTACAGTGGCACTCCAGAAGTAATAATTTTGACTATGTCTTAGCCCTTGGAGAGAACAGTTGTATGTTCTCTCTTAGTTAATTAAAGCTACTACACCAGACAAAGGAATCTTAATAGCAGCATCTGACCAGGGAGCTAGGTGAGGATGGAGGGGTTTTTTTCTGTTGTTTTTTTTCCAAGACAGTTCAAATATTTTAAAGGAGTTTTAGAGAAGAAGACTGAGCAAAAGGAGATGAGGAAGGTCTGGGCACCCCCACCTATTTGTTGAGGGTGGCAGCTACTCCAAATGCATCAACAAGGGGAAGCAAGCAGAGGAAGCAGCAAAAACTGCAGCAGCTTCCTTGCTCTTGTCACGCTTTTCAAAGCCTGAATTCAGGAAATAAGCTTAAGTTTTCATGGTAAATCTTGACCTGCACAGTAGAGCCAGAGCCTTTTGTAGCAGTGCTTGCGTGGGACAAATAATCCTCCCTTCAAAAGATTTATTTAAATTTTTGCAGTTCACTGCTATCGAGCAAATGTGGGTACCTTTCTTTAATATCAATTTTGATACAGTAACAATTTTAAGTGAGTCAGGCTTAAACAATGCAGACTTTTCTTCTGAGTGAGAATGCCTTCTGTTAATCTAAATTCAAACCATTTAAATGGAGTCTCTGTTTTCTATAGTGTTAGTCGAAAAAAACACGACACGGATTATTATTCAGTAGACTTATTGTAAGAAAGTAATTACCTTTTAAGCACTATCCAAATTAACATTTTAATATCCTTCTGGGCTTATACGTTATAAGAGCACAGTACAGCTTGCTACCAAATACTGAAAAACTCTATTTCTCTTTTTACAAATATAGGCTCCTGTACAAATTAGAATTTGCTATGTGAGTGTAATTTTTTTTTGAATGAGAATCAAATATTAGAACTGAAGACATTTAACATTTTCATCACACACCAGTAGGTGGGAAAGATTTCCTTGGAATGGTCTCTAGTTTCTAAGTAACGATTGCTCCCAGAGAATTTTGGGGAGTTATTTTCATGTTTTTGTTAATACTGCCTTATTTTCTTTCCTCTAGGAAAGACAGTTTTGTTTGGTTTGCAAGTTCAGCCTCAGTTACTGCTTTTTCAGTGATATATGGTCAAAATGATAATTAATTTGTGCCTATTTGAAGAAACCTTTTTGTTGGTCTAATTGACATTTTTCCCTTCAGGTTTTAGACTTTTTTATTACTTTATTTTTCAAGTTTGTGTCTGTTTCAGTAGCTGCATCCTGTTTGCTCACCAGGAACATTGAGTGCTTCAACCTAACACTGTTTGAACTGTCAGTACAGCAAATGAAATAGATCTTTTTAAAAAGATCTGGCAAGATATATTTCTCCTTTATATTTCTTTTTTTTTTCCCTCTCCTTGTTTTAACACATGATGGAAAGCAAAGACATAGTCCCTATGTTCTGTCTTTTTGAAGATAAGCCATGGGCTCATTAGCCTTGTTTTTCCTTTGGCAAGGATGTAGAGCTGTATCAACACCGGTGTGTTTTTGAGAGGGATTCTCTAAATTTGATCCCTGGTTCTAGCAGCATGTTCAGCTCTACCATCAAAACGAACACCCACCTGGGTCCTTAAGATGGCTGTTTGCATTAAGCCGCCTTTGCAGCTTTCTGGCAGAGTGAACAGCCCTTGAAATAGTTACCCTCACGTCCCTTACATTCTACTGACAGCAAAACACAACAGCAGGGGACATAATATGGTGCCTTCCACAGTTACCAGCCTAGGAAACATGCTAGTTTCAGCCTTCAAACACCCTCAAAGATGTGTCCTCAGACACCACATCTACCGTCTTCTCCAAGCTTACTTCCTCTATGCATGTGTAAAAGAGTGAAGAAATAAGAAAGCAGCATCCTGTTTGCTTCATGATTCGTGTTCTTAAGTGTCACCATCCTCTTCCAGTTACATGTGGCTACCGGGGGCTGTCACTTCTTGTATGATTAAAGCTGGGTCAGGTAGTGATCCTCAGAAATAGCAGCAGAGGCTAAAAGGCGCTGGAGAGACTTCCCAGGCCTTGATGATAAACTCGCTTCCATAAACTTACCTGCATTTAAAAGAAAACACAAAATGCCCCAGCTTATCGGTGCTGATGCTAAATAGATAATAATGATATTAATAAATATCCAACACTTTTTACTTGCTCTTTGCAAATAGGAAACTGAAAAATGTCTGAATAAGTCTCATTTCAAGCAGTTTTGGAAAAAATGCTTGGATCAAGCACTGAAAAAACTCAGAAACGTTTATTTGTGTACAGAGGGAGCTAAGTAGACCAAATATAAAATGCCAGGTAGCAAAGCTTTGGACTGCATATTCACTCTGAAATACTGAACAGGAATGGTGGTAATGAAATTCCATGGACTTGTAAGATACATAAGGATTCCAAATTTTGGCTGCTGAACACCATCTTCTACTTAAAAAGAAAAAAAAAAAAACATTTCAGAATGTTTTTGCCATTTCAGAATGGCAGGAGGCTGATCAGGCGTTAAATCCTACAATCAATCAGTGCATATGGGCATATATCTGTACATGTAAGACTTTATGTAAGGCTGCCTAATTCCTTTGGACACCTCGTGACTTCTGGTTACTCTCTTTGTGGTCAGAATTTTCCCGGGTAACCCCTGACCTGTGTGTGCTCCTCTAGGGACCAGCTGATGCACTCGGGCTGCTACAGCGCTTTGTGATGAAGTGAGGAGAAACCTAAACAGCTGCTTCTCATTACCCACTAATCCTGCCAAAGTTTGCTGGGAATTAGGGGGAGTCAGTCCCAGTTTAATTGGGGATTGTGACAGTGTTTGAAAACATTCAAGTACTTTTGGAGGGATGACAGCTACTTTAGAGAAGGACAGGGGAAAGAATATTACAGGAAGGAGAAAAAGAGATTAGCGAGGATTGGTTGTAGGAGAACTGTCTACATGGGAGACCCACTGGATCTGGGAGGTAAGTGAAATCTAAGGAGAATATATACAGAAATGAGGCTTAAAAGACTCTCTAGGATTGGTTTGTAATAGTCAATGCTCCCTCAAAACTAATTAATCTGTTTATTCATATGTTCCCTCCCCCCTCACTAATGATTTGCTGTTCCTGGCTCAATAGGCAATTCCGTTTTTTCCTGGTGAATGAGTGTAATGTGTGGAGCCAGGTGGATCTCTCCTTGACGTGAGGTGGGTAGCACAGCAAGGGAAAGGGAACTCTCTCCTGCTGCTCTTGCAGTGATATTTTACGGAAATTGAGTTCTTGCCCTAACCTCAATGTTAACAAAATGGTGTTCATTCTATGCTAGATTTTATCCTGGAATGCTTGACAAAAATCAGTCTTTTATTTTTGCTATTCTTGGATCCTCTTCTTGGGTATGTGCAATCTCTTTAAGGCAAGCTTTGAAAGATCAAAAAGCCCCAACTTCCTTGAAAAGGTGTCTTTTGTTGTACAACAAAATACTTCTTCCATCACTGAGGATCCCTGAACACTGCAAGCACAATGAATGCCCTTCTGTGTTGATTAATGTGCTGGAAGTCTGTGCAGTGCTTTATCTTTGAGTTGGAGTTGCTTTTCCTGGCCTGTGTACCAAGCTGCCTATTGCTGAAATGATTTGGCTCTCTTGGGCAGAAAACAATTTTCATTTGTACACAATAGCATTTTTATCAAAACAACTTCCAGGAGAAATAATATTTAATGCAAAGTATTGAGCTCACTGACTATTTTTAGTATATTTTCCTCTAAAGAGGATGAAATACATTTCATAAATCCATCCACTTTTTTTTATCAGAGGCCAACTCTTAATTTTTGTTCTTCCCATTTCAGCTTGGCTTTTTCTGGTTGCACTGGTGCACATTTCATCATGAGTCATGACTCTCTTTTTTTCCCTTAAGATATCAGAACTCTGTTTTTTTTAGAAAGTGAATCAATTAGATAAGAGATGCCTGGAGCAACTACAAGTCATGATCCAGATACCACTGAAATAAATGAAAAAAACTTAAAGAGAGGATTAGATAATGATTAATGAGATAATCCCAAGAGGTCCAGTAGGAAAAGCTAGGGGAAAGTGGGAGATTAGGATAGTTTTCATGCTGTGTTTTGGTTGCTGTGAGAACTGATGAAGTTCTCAGTCCATTTTACACAACTTCATGGCAAAAACCCAATATGAGAAGGAGTCAGAGCAATAAAGAAGCTAATTTTATGTATTCATCTATAGACAAATAAGTACTGCAAAAGCTTTGCACAGAATATTCATCTTAGCTGCAGTGACGCTGTATTTTATTCCACTTTTATATCACTTTAAATTATGATTTTGGCTAACTCTTGCTTCTTCTCTGAAGCCGGATCCAACAGGAGTCAGAGCAAGTGCAGGAGGATGCCCCGGAGAGTGGCGGCGCCGGAGCCGATGGCAGCGCTGGGCAGCCCCATGTGCTGCCTGCAGGTCCAGGTGCCCTCTCCGCACTGTGCAAACGGTGAGACATGGCTGAACATGTTAATGATGTCTCCAGGGATGGAGCTGTCTGTTCCCAGAAGAGCAGTTGTAGATCTGTGGTGATGCCGGATGAATGGTTGTAAGATAGGGGAAAACCTTCTCCATACCCCACCTTCACACAGACATGCCCAGTTCCTGGGCGCTGAGCTACCATGCGGGATCTGGCTCCCGCTGAGAGGTTGTTGGGGAGGAGGAACCAGTCCCTGCTGTGACCTGCCCCATCAAGGCTGAGAGCGTGACCTGGGAATAGCTGTGAGGCTGTAATAGAGGCTTTCTCTGGGATAGTGCGCTCCAGGGTATCTTCTGCCCTGTTGTGGCCTTCCTTTTGAAAATCCTCTTAATTATTCACATAGTAAAGGTATCAGCCTAGGCACTTTCACAGGCAAATCTGCACTTGCACTCTTTTCAGATATTTTATTACAAGAAAACACATCTTCCCACACATACCTGTCTAAAAAAAATCTAAATTAAAAGAAGATAGTTCATACAGATCAACAGAGAAACACCTAAGACAAGATCCAAGTTCAAAACTAGATATAGAGGAATGCAAAGATGGTTTGAAAGGTCAAGATTTAGCTGATTATAGGTGATTCTTAAAGCCAAAATAAAATTTGAACTTCATTAGGAAATGTCATTATTCTTTCACTTCCTGTTTCTGTATGAGCCGGAAGGACAAATTTTAAGAGACTGCATTGGCAAAAGACAACAACTTATTTCATTATTATGGCTGGAGTCTGCTTTTCTATAGCTTTGAGATTCAAGCATTGTGTAGGGAACAACCTCTCTGTATGTTTGCAATGAAACATCCAAGAGCTTTCAAGTTTTCTTTATGCTGTTTGATTTCTGTGTTGTTGCTTCCCTGTCAGGATAAATATCTGAACTTCTGTAATGCTTTAGCTTGAAAAGCCAGTAAATACCTTGAATAGGTCTAAGGCAGTATTTACTAGATCATGAAGCCACAACAGCTTGTTCTGATTTTATTTTTCATACCACAATCCTCCCTCCTATGCAGAATTTTGGATGGTAGATTAGACTGGTTGATCACTACTGTTCTATCAGAAACTTGCAAAAGTTGTGATTAGAGATGCTAGAGACCCAAAGCTTTATGAGATATTGATGAGTTAAAATCTGTTGCATTCTACTGCACCTCTTCGTACTTTAAATCACAGATTCTCTCTAAAAAAGCTAAGCAAATGTACTACAGTATGACTGTAGTGTTCTCTGGGCAGAAAGCTTTTTTTTTTTTTTTTTTTTTTTAAAAACTGTAAACGCAATTTTCTGGAACTACCAAGACCACACAGCTACTGCGTTAATGAAATATTATTTTTGACTGAGTAGATCTAAAACTAAAAGCAAAATATTTATTCAGTCTGGTATGTTGGTTTATGAAAGTTAATTGGTCTCTCCTGGAAGCTGTTGATACTTCTGTATGCCTTTTTTATTTTTTATGCTTAAGTAATATGACTAGATGTATGCAAAGGATCACAAATGATAGAAATAATTTTAACTGAAAATAAGTCACCAAGCCATTAGGGATAGGGGATAGAGAACATTATCCCTACAGTGACTATGTAGGAACATCTTCAAGAAAACACTCTACCTCTGTATATTTTGTGGCAGAAAAATGAATCCAGGAAATACAAGCATGTTTTAGTTTTCAGTGAGCAAATGTCCTTCTGCTCTATTGCACGTACTGCTTGCTGTATGAAGGGAGGTTGGCAATGCAGTGGGATGGCTAAAAGGGTGTCAGAATTGCAGGCAGGAAGAATGATGGGCCTATTTGGCAGGAGATGCAGAAAGGGGGTATAGAAAGCAACATGATTTCACTTGGAAATCACGCCGAACCCTGTCTTTAGTAGCGGTAGCTACTTAAGCGATTAAAGGCAGGGAAGATAGAAGTTTGGATTTTTTGCATGCTGCAAAAATTGTCTCCTTAATGTAGTGTTTCTCAGGCTTTTTCCCTTTTTATTTGCTTGAGTTCGCTTCCTAAGCCCAGTCCTCTCCATTTCTACCTGCTCACCTTCTAAAATGAAGGGCAAGTGACTTCCATTCCAGGAAATTAATAACATTGGACAAAAAGCCTGTTGCCTATGTGTCTGAATTTCTGCCTTTTCCCTCCCGTCTCACTGGGCCTTTCTGGGGAGAGCTCTCTCGAAAGACACCAATTCATTCTTAAGTAAACAATGGAGAGAATGATATTTTGTGCTTGTACTTCTTCTGCAAAGATTATACTTTGAAAGCTTTCCTGAAAGAGAAGGAAAAATACACAGAAGGTTATGTTAGCAGCTACAGGAACCCAACAGAATGAATGGTGTTGCTTCAAAACTCCTCCAGTTCAGAACAAAACCTGCAGCATTGTAGCCATTGGTCCCAAAACTTGCCTGAACAGAGGCTCTATTAAAGGCACTTTGCTGGTGCCAGCATTTTGGACAGAGGCTGCCTGGAAATTTATTTTTCTGCTGTAAAGCTAGGAGGGGTAGAGCCTGAATGGACAACCTTCTGCAGTGCTTATAGAATTTATCTGATAAACATTTCCCTTCTCTCTCGTCATTGTTGTGCATTTACTTCATGCTGTTTGACCTGCCTTTCTGTGGGTGGTGCTAGCCAGCAAAGCATCTGAACGGAGAAGGAGAAGCAGGAGGCTGTTTTGTTTAATGAAACTCAAGTGTGAAGCAGTGGACGTATAATAGTCATTACCTCAATAGTCATTGAAGACATATGTTCTCTGTTTCTACCACTCTGCTGTGTCTGTTATTAGCACAGTAAGAATCTTACTAAACTGTTTGGTAAGTGCTGAGTCTACGCTATTAAACCTGTATGCGGGCAGGTTGCAGGAGCTGCAAGGAAACATCAGGAATGGGTCTTCCCGTGCGGACTTCAAAGAAGCAGCAGCGAGTTATAAAGGGTATGGCTTTCATGCTGTCGATACGCTGCGACAAGACCTCTGGTTTTATTTGAAAGAGGAGGAAAACAGGTAGTGAATAGTATGGGATATTTTAATTGTAAGCACTAACTGCAGACTAACTGGTAGCCCGAAATGGGGGAGCTTTGCAGTAAATCCATAAAGGCCATGGCCAGGGGGAAGGACACTGAGGAGCTAAGGCAACAAGGGGCACTTCAGGCTCTGGGCAGCAGGTAGCAGCTCGAGTCTGGCTCCCTAACTCAACACAGCGAGAGGGACGGGTGCAGAACAAGGCAGCAAAAATGAGACACACTGTAAACTCTTCACAAAACCATTATCCCCAATTGTGTCTGAAGGCCGCTGCTTGGGCAAAGGGGAGTTGTTTGGTCTGAGTTACTAATTGAAAGCCTGTAGTTTATGGTGCTTTGTGCCTGGCAGAATGTGGAGCAGGCGAGGGAGGCCGGGGCGCCAGGCCTCACGCATTGCGTTGCATGGCGCCATGAGGCGCCCTGCGGAAAGGCCTCGCTCAGGAGGCAGGGTCAGGAGGGGCGCGGGGGGTGACGGCACCCATGTGGTAACTTCTACAAAAGAAGCCAGGCCAGAAGGCACCCGTGTGATAACTGCTACAAAAGGTGGTGCCAACGCCAAGCCCGGAGCTGTGTGAAGCACTGCCTTTACCCAGCCTGCTCAGACTTGTAGACTTTGGGGGTTTTTGGTTGCAGCTGGGCAGGTTTGTTGTTGTTGTTCGTTTGTTTTACTAATATAATAAAGTGTGTTTGTGAGCTAGGCTTAGGGAAGTATCTTTGGCACACAGCTGTGCTTAAAATTCCTTTTAGGGAACTGGTTTGCTCAGTAGCTGCCCTTGAGCAGTTCTACAGACCCCTGTGTAGGTGAACAGAGGAGACGCATAGAGTCAAGGATATCTCGTTTCTTTCCCTACAGTACCTGAACATAATCCCTAATCACTGTGGGGTCATCATTGCAAAATGAAGATTTGTGTAAATAAACTCTAATAATGATTAATATTCATTATTTATACTTGTAACTCTTCTGATTCCTCTGACTCATTACAATACAGCTGGCAGCATTTCCCCAGAAACTTGCACTGGCGAGGTCCCAAGCAAAAACGTCCTAACCTAAAAATACATTTGTGGTGACTCCTTCTCCCTCTGAATAAGGAGAGGTAAATCCCTATGCAGGAGCTGTAGAGGAAGGCAAGGGCTGAGCAGCCTTGTGAGACAGTGAAAAGCAATGAGAAGGACAGTGTGGTGTGAGCTAAGTACAGCTATTTCACACACCTGTCAGTCTTGTAAACGGAAGCAGAATTTGGTTCATTTGCCCACCACCATCACCAACCAAGGGTCACATTACAGGTGTAGAAATCAATTTTGGAACCACAGGCAGAACTATAGAAATGGGAAGGATGGTCTGGGAAGCATAGCAGTGAGACCAAGCTTTCTAATCAGAAATGCTGCAGACAGGCACAGTCAGTAACAGCAAATGTTGCCCTGAGTTTTGTCAGACAGAAATCTCAGCTGGGACAAGACCAGTTTTGCACTATAGTTAAAAGGCAAACCTGCTTCCCAGGATTGTCTTTTTTTTGTGCTTTTTTTGTTTACTGGAATGTGCTGCCCTGTGCTCCTGAGGACCTTTCTGTCAAACACACAAACGTTGTGCAAAGCAACAGATACCTTGATAGAAAAGCTGAAACTCTGCAGCATTTCAAGAGCCTTTTGAGCCCTGTGGTTAACAGGGGACTTCTCACAACTCGGACAATAGTTAAAGAGATGACTGAAGTTTTCCAGAACTCCTAGGGAGCAGCAGTCATAGCAGTATATGTTCTGTGAATACATCCATGGATTTAGTTGCACCAATCTTTTTTTTTGAAATTATTTTTAAAAATAAAAGTAGACTTCAGGCTTTTCTTGGCTTTACATTTGAAGAGGTATAACCTAAAGTCAAAATTCACTTCATATTGTCTAAAAATGTATGTTTCTGCTAACTCCACATTTCTGTTCCCTCCACATTTCTGCGTGTCACCCCAAAAATGACTCAGCTGTACATCTGAAACTTAGAACTGCTTCTTGCCCTGCCTCTGATATCTCACCTTTCCATCTTTTAGTTGCTTTTATGCTGGCCTCCCAATCTTCTGACTGCTTCTGGGAGTTTTAATCACTCTTTCCCTCCAGTTTGCCTCCTTTGCATTCTCCTAGAGATGCACGAAAGAAGGGAGACAGAGGGTGAGATCCCTCCTAGGACTTGGTGCTAGGGAATGCCGGATTGTAGGTTTGAAGGAGACTTCTTGTTCACACATTTTAGCCCTTTGCCACATGAGTAGTGAATTATCTAACAAGAGAATATGTTATTTCTGAAGTTGGGCATTCTAACTTGAACTCAAGCAATTATCTCCTTATGCTTCTCAACCAGGCTGCTTTCAGTCTGCAGCTTGCTCATCTTCAGCACTGCATTTCCCCTGTGCCTAGGGAAGGGGGGACTTCATTGCTCTCTCCTAAAATTTAGTGTTTGTTTTTCCCCTTAAAAGCAGCTCCAACCAACAACAACCCTTCCATTTGCTGTGTAGCTGTGCTTGTTTGGACTAAATAAAGAAACTTTCTAACATATCTAGAGATGAAAGTTGTCTGTTTACCCCACAATATACAACAAGCACTGACATAGCCTGTAACAATTCCTGTTCTTTCCAGGGATCTCCTTGTCTGAAACAGATGGTAAAGGAGAGTAGTCTTGTAGGATGCTCCCTCTGAAGGAAGCAATTGCCTCGACATTTGGGCAAATGTCAGAATTTCTGACTCATAAAACTTTTTTTTTTTTAATATGGAAAACTTCTAACTTGGAACAAATACAACTTCCGACCATTTCCTGCAGAATAATAACAGTTGAAAGTTCTCCACAGAATTCTGAAATCAGCTGCAGAATTTTAAAATCCTCCTTGGAGCCTTTGTAAATATTTTAATTTGCTTATTCTCTCTTGAAAAATCTCATTTATCTCATAGAAAAAGAAAATTGATACAGAAGAACTGAGAAAATTACTCCCTTACATTAGGAATCCCAAAGGTGCCTTTCTGATAGGTAATTTAAATTCAGAAACGTCAGTCATTTCATGCTGACTACAGAAAATGTCCTCATAGTAACATTAGCTCTAATCTGTGTTCTACAGAGCTACAGATACTCTCTTATCTTTCTTCTGCACATAATATTTTTGGAATATTGAAAAGAAATCAAAATATTTCAAATTAATTTTAAACTTTCTTAAAACAGATTTGAACCGGGGATATAGTACATCTCTTACCATTACAAAGTTATCCCTCTCAAGAGCCCCCAGATATTTGGTACTGGGTGTTTTTCAGTGTATGAATCTACCTAGGCTTGTTCTGGGGTGCACAGCTCAGCACAGATGCTGCTGTTGCTGCTTACAAGCTCAAGCCTTTGCAAAGAGCTGTGTTTCAAACACACAATGTGGCACAAGCTGCTCACTGTTCAGCCTGAGTTAACATAGAATCCTTAAGGTTGGAAGGGACCTTTGGAGATCATCGAGTCCAACCCCCCTGCACACGCAGGGTCACCCACAGCACAGGGCTGCGTCCAGGCGGGTTCTGAAGATCTCCAGAGAAGGAGACTCCACAGCCTCCCTGGGCAGCCTGTTCCAGAGCTCTGTCACCTTCACTGTCAAGAAAATTTTCCTTAAGTTCCCATGGTGCTTCAGTTTGTGGCTGTTTCCTCAAGTTCTACCAGTAGCTACCACTGAGGGGAGGCCGCCCCCTCCTCCTCACTGCCTCCCTTGAGGTATTTAATGGCACTGCTCAGGTTCCCCCCTCAGCCTTCTCTTCTCCAGGCTGAACAGGCCCAGCTCACTCAGTCTATCCTCATAGGGCAGATGGTCCAGGCCCTGACCATCCTTATGAACATCACTGAAAATAAGTCATCTTGGTTTTGTACTTGAGCAAATGAGCACAAGACTTAGCCTAAAGTGTGATTTGCTGGAGTGTGATTGAGGAAGCTTAATATATACAATGCCCTAACTTACTGATCAGTAATTGCAGAAGCTAATAGCATAACGAGCTATGAGATTTTTTTTCCTCCCTCCTCTCAGCAATACTGCAAGAGCTGAAAATGTAGATGTGGAAAATGGAGCACAGGGCACAGCTGTGAGCTCAGTCTGGAACATGGTGTGGGTCGTGCACACTCACTCCACAGAAATCATCACACTGATACAAGTTGCTACAAGTTGGGTTCTTGTTGTAAATAAGCAATAATGTTAGGAGATTTGACTCGCTCAACTGTGGGAAGAGTTTGACTTTGATACCCATGTCAGGAGGGGCAGAGCCGCGCAGTTAGAGGAGCTGGTGTGGAGGTGCGCAGCTGGACCTAGAAACTGAATGTTCTTGGTTCTTATTCAAGGCAAGTTTTAAAACCTTTTTAGCAGAAATGATAACCAAAGTCAGTGTGTGTAGATAAAGACTTGAAGATTCAGAATATCATCTAGGGCCCTTTTAATCCTAGCTGGCTCAGGAAAACAATCAAACAAAAACCTAAAATTTCACAGAACAGAGACCAGCTGTAGCAACAAAAGAACCTAACATATTAGCATAGGAAAAAGTGTGAGCCTAAATTGAAGAAGGGCTCAAATGATAAAACCAAGAGAATTAATGAAAGAGAAGATGCCTTGGACTAGACAACTCCTGCAATAAGCTGTAATCACTTATTAAAGTTAGCAATATAGGACAATACATCTCTCTGGCATAACTGCTGTAGCAGCTCTGCAGATCATGGTGTTGCTTGGCTCTGTGCAGGAGCAGGTCTGAGACTTTGCTCCATCTCTTACGTTCTATGTGTAATGTCTTCTTTCAGTACACAAACGCAACATGAAACTTCACAGACTAGTTTATCCCCAGGAAATTCAGTAAATTAATGTTTAATGGACACTTTTTTTTACAATAAGGAATACTTCAAAGCAATATAACTTCTCTGATCCAGCTTCATCTTAAATGGTTTATTTTTCTAATAACAAAGTGGAAAGCAGTGAGTTATACTGAACTCTTCAGCATTTTCAGGTCTTTATTACAGCAAAAATTTCTAGGATACAAGATGCATCCAATATTGAGAGCTACTAGAAGTTGTTTGGGGCTGAGGACCAAACAATAGGGTTAGGCCAACTTCCCTCTTTCCTCACTGGCAACCCAGAAACCCTGCACCCCCTTTCCTTCCTTCCCCTCTCCAGTATCCAGGACTGAAGTTCCCTTTCCTTTTACCCAGATGCATTAGATTGTCTTCTGCTTTCTCCAGGTTCGTTATGGCCAGTGCATTGTGCGGGACTTTACCTCGCCACCTTCCCGCTTCTTGATGACCCTGTTAACCGCGCTCAAGAATGCTCATTCTTCCTATAACCCTTCTTCCAAACTTGAGGAAACGAGTTCATGTGCTAAAACAATAAATTATTCTAGTAAAGGGCAGGCGGCCTCACAGGACAAACTCCGGCTTCTCTGCGAGCTTCAGCGCCTCGTGCATGCCAGCAGCCGAGAGCTTCCGGTTGATGTTCCTGTACCGGCACTGCAGGAGGTTGCGGTAGGTTGTCCTCAGGTCCCGGTTGAAGAAGGCGTATATAAAAGGGTTGATGAGAGAGTTGGCATAACCCAACCATAGAAAGGTTCTTTCAACCCACAGCGGGATGCAGCTGCATGCGGTGCCACAGATGAAGGGCCTGGCAGTGGAGAGCAGGAAGAAGGGCAGCCAGCACACAGTGAAAGCCCCAACGATAATTCCAAGGGTGGTGGCAGCTTTCTGTTCCCTTTTAAAAATGGAAATGTTTTTCTTCTCATGCTTAAGGAGTCGTGAAAAATTAGTACATTCTTCAGATTCTTTGTGCAGTTTAACAACTCCATTCATAGATATTCCTTCCATTTCTTCTGCCCGGGGAAACCCAGCAAACTTGTGTTTAGCAGCACTCCTCTTAGCAGCCTTGTAAATCTGGTAGTACATGAAAAGCATCACTGACATGGGAATGTAAAAGGCGACCGCAGTGGAGTAAATTGTGTAGCCAAAGTCTTGGCTGATCAAGCAAACCTTTTCGTCGTTGACGTTCTGGGCCCAGCCGAAGAGCGGCGGCAGCGTGATGGAGGCCGACAGGAGCCACACGCACAAGATCATCTTGGCCATGCACCTCCCGTTCTGCCGCACCGGGTACGTGAGCGGCCTCGTTATTCCCAGGTACCTGCAACGGCAGCGGCAGGGTTACTGGCTGTGGCTTTGGTTGGCTCATAAAGCTGTTTCACATAGCTTGCCATAGAAATTAAGGTGCATGGCTAAAGTAATAACTCATTTTTTGATTATTAAGGAAATTTTGAAACCTAACTTTTATTTAACTGTCTGATGAAGTCTCGATAAAGGTAAGTGCTTCCGCACAAACCATATTACTTTCTATATTGAGTTCATGTGTAAATTTAAACAAGCAAATTCAGTCATCTTATTCATCAGTTATAAAGGTCCTAGACACTAAACCGAGATGATGAGTTGTCTTTCTTACCTTCATGTTTCATGCAGGAACAGCAAACTGCAAACTTATATCGAGAGTAGATTATCTCAGCACTACTGTAATTCATTTTATTATCACTTAATTTGAAAGAAATGACACTTCCTCAACATTCAAACTTTTACTGAAAGAAATAATAATCCATCACAGTGTCAGTTCAGGAAGACTGGGGAAGAAATTTGCTTTTAACAAGAGCTAAGTTTATAATGAGAAATAATTGGAAACTCCCAAGAACAAAATGTTAACTGTTCGCTACGGTTTCATGGGAGGGGAAAAAAATCTAACGGCTTCTAAAAGCTCTAAACTGCAAGAGCTTAAAAATACACAATCTGTCCCAAGAAAATGTTTATCACTATTGCCCTATATAGATGGACAGCAATATTCTAATTCTGCGTTTTCTCTCAGCTACAGAAGATTTCCATAGTTCTTCTCTAATTATGAGAGGTTTCTCTTAAGCAGAAGTAGATGACTTCTTTTCCATCTAGTATTTTTATCCCAAATTGGTATTCTGCTCAACTGGAGCTGGTCTATAAATTCCCATTAGCTTCCTCAGATTGTTCTTTCCTTGTCCCACCAAAAGGAAGAATTTGGAAGAAAAATCAGTGTGCTTCATTTTGGTGCTTATAAGCGTTATATACAAGCATTATATATAAGTATTATCAGGTATTAAAGCAAACTTTTGTTTTAAGATGTACCTACATTTCGTCAAAAATGGAGGTTTGTGAAGGCTACAAATGAGAATGGCCATAATGTGATGAGGAAGGTTCTTGCCGGTGTGTGTGGGTACCCAGCACATCACAACATCGGTCTCTACAGAGGGCTGCATTGCTGATTTGCTTTCTTTTTAACTGCAATGCAGTGAATTACGGCTGTGCCCCTGCTTTATATACAAACTCAGGTATGTTAGTTATGCAAATAAAAAGATCATTTCATGTTCTGTTTTGCAGAGTCTCAGCTACGTCGCTGATTTATGGGGCAAGGAACCAGTCCCAGTTTATTGCTCCCTCCTGTCGCACGAGCCGATTATATCAGTGCCTGCGGGTGCCGTGAGCTCAGGTGCTTGTTAAAATAAGCTGGGACTGTAGCAGTATCGTACCTAAGCATGGGCTCTGTTATTATAAAAAGGCTGTGCCTTGTTCACCTCACCTTTTGCATCAGAACACAGGCGGACGGCCACTCCGGGAGGCCTTGGCCACAGTCTAGAGTTGGGGGCAAATTCTGCTCCATGGATTCACTGGCCCAAACTGTTCACACTGCAAAGGAGCTGAGAGCTAAAGTACTGCTCCTTAAAATACCTATGTTAGTGGCATGATTTAGCCACACGTGAGTTCAACGTATCAGGGATGCAAAAAGTTTCCTTGGTACTTAAAATGTGTTGCTTTAAAGAATCTTTAAAATCCATTTTATTAATCTTAGCTTTAAAATCCATCTTTAAAGTCCATCTTCCTGAGCTTTGTATTTTTCTAGTTATTACGCATTTGGTTATTAGAAACAACATGATTATGAGGTGATCTTCCTTATACAGCTAAACCCATTAAATCAGATTTCTGAAAAAATCAGATCCGTGGGCTGTACCCTCTGCATGCCTACTAGTGCATTCTGCTGCATCAGAATATAACAAAAAGAATTCATGAAAGCAGAAATCTACTGAAAAGAATTAAAATTCATTAGTTTTGCACTGACACCATTTTTTTTCTGGAAGCTCTGAGCTCCACAAAGTGCTATTTGAAATTAAAATATATTAATTAGCATAAAAATACACCAGCATCCTCTCTGCCTTATCTGTTTTTCCTAAATGCAGCATGCCAGAAAAAGAAGTAAGCAGACATAGAGGCATTAATGAAGTGTCTTTATCTTCTTATCTCCTTAGATGAAATCCATTACCCTTGAAAATTTAGTTGCAGCTTCAAAATAATGTAAATCATCACTGTTGTCTAATACACTAGAGAGTGTCCAAGGCCTAATGAATTCACGATTTTCTAAAGTATTGTGTCAAACTCCTCAAAAATAGGCGTTTTATGCTTAATCTCTAATGATTACCTTCCAAAAATGACTAAAGGTAAGCCAGCTAAACTAACATATCATTCTAAAAATATATACTGTCCTGAGGCCTTGATGCCTCAAGGAGCTCTAAATAAGAACATTCTCTAACCTGGGGAATTGTGTGAAATGGTCTGTTTTATCTGCACTACCGCAAAGGTAGTTCGTGGAGCCAGTCAGTTATCACCAGGAATCTCTCAGGGTGACCTTCTTCATCATCTTCATCTGACTAACTCTCTATTTGCTACTGAAGTGTTCAGCGGCTTCTATAGATGCAGAAGAAGATAACAGTTCTTCCTCCAACCACAGTTAAGAGAAAGCAGCAGGGCCAGATTTGGTAGCATTTAAGGTTAACCAAGCATGACATTTAATTTTTGTGGATTAAATGTGAGGGGTTTTTTTTCAGTAGTTCTTTTCTTTGTGTTTGTTCCCATGTGAGAAAGACAAATATATCTGTGATATTTAGGTGGTAAAAGTGGTGAAGTGTTTATAGCTGTTTTGGGAACTCTGAAATGAATGGGTCTGGTCTCTCCACCTTCTCAAGTGCCTAGAAAACAAATGAGGCAAACTGAGAATTAACAAGTACAGCTCTATCACCAAAAGGAAGAAAAAGGTGATAAGAAGGCCTAATAGCAGGTCCTTTGTCTGAAATCTTCATTACCTGTTGTATTTGGCTAAAAAAATAGGAAAAGAGGAAGAGGATTTGCTCTTCGCTGAGGGTGAAGTCACAGAGTAATAGAAAATCTAACAGCTTAGAGGTTTTAAAACTTCTTGAGCCTCATGCCAACCCACAAACAAATGTAATGTATCATGATGCAGGGGTCACTTTTGCTGTTTCTCAAGCACACAAATGAAACTCCTTTTACTGGTCTCGGTGTACTTTATAGACAGAATTTCATTTTAATGAGTTCACTTTTTTGTCAGTGTTTAACTTTCAGTTACTGAATGGATGATGCTAACGGATGCTGTTGAGACACTGGAGGAGAAATGTTGGGCTCTATTCCTGCTTCAGTTTATTAAAGAAATTGAGGAATGCTTTGGTACTGGCAGTCATGTTAGGGTGGCCCTTAACTTTTGAGGAGTTAACATGCTTGGATCTTTACCCCCAAGCATTCCCCTTTCTTGCACAATAAGCTTCACTGTTCTTCTGGTAGTTAAACTCTTTGTCGTGAGCTGGGTTTTAATGTGATCTCTTGCGGGATGCCTGTGTGATCAGAGAATCTAGAGCCTTTGATGATGCCTTCGCTTGGTTGCCTGAACCAGTTATAAAACTGAAGATAAGGTTCAAGTCCCTGAAAGTGATTTGATCCGGTGGGCTACCCAGTCTAGCAGAGAAGAGGCTGGATGTCCTTGGGATAACGTGGTGATAGACAAAAGCACTCCAGACTGCTGATGTTTGCTGATAGGAAAAGCTGTGTTTGCTGCCTTGTCCCTGCTGTGGGGCAGTGTCTTTAAGCAAATGTGTGGCTTCCTGAAGCACCAGCTGAGATGCAACCCCTGCTGTGTGCTATAGATGCAGTTCCTGAGCAAAATAGAGGAATGGAGAAAAGGAATAAATTTTTCAGATTAGGAACTGAAAAAGAGACTAAAAGCACACTGTCTTACAGGTTTCTTCCCATTTTACTTCTTATTCCTTCATGCTTGGAGGCATCCCTGAAGCTAATAAAGACTTCAGGCTTTTGCTGGGGAGTCTATATGGCACTTTTACGAACACTTTTTTCCACCTTCCTGCCTTCAGCAAAGGTTTCAGTTCTCGAACTCCCGCACATTAACACAGAGCACCTCTCTCTTCTCCCCACATGCCTCCCGTGGTGTCCTTTGGCAAAGGCGAGGGCGGGCGATGCCCAGCTTCGGCCAGGCCGCGGGAGACGGGCCAGGACACCCCCTGCGTGGGGGTTACAGGAGGGCAATGGGGCTTCTCCCCGCGCGGCGCTCCGTGAGGTGCGGGCACCAACGTGCGTGGGCACCAACGTGCCTTTCGTGAGCGGGGAGGCAGCGCGTGGCCCTGCCTCGCGTGTGCACATGTGTACCTAGCTCTTTCTGTGATTCTGCAGCTAAGCTACCACACAGCTTCACTAAAACGTGTGGGGGTTTGATTTCGAAGCTATGAAAAATGTCATTGTTTTTAAAAAAAAAAACCCTCTTGTCACACTCTCATAATGCAGAAATGGCTAAGGTGATTTTCTCCAACTTAGCTATGTGAGTCATGCTTGGGTTGACACTAAACATCAGCTTAAAAGGAATTATTTTGAAAGTTATAATGGTGTTTCAAAATGAAAGCCTCCTACAACTTTAACTGGAAAATGATGACTGATGTCTTAGTACAATTAAATGAAATGTTTCAGAAACTTCCATAGTATAAGCAATGAATGAAAAGAAATATTGCAGCCCTTTGCACTGATAATACCACTATATTAAAACAAAGTATCTCCAGGGAATAGCTATTTAAATGTGCTGATATTTATGTCCCCTCACTTCCTTCCTTGAATACAAGCAATTTAAACATAATATCTACACACAAAGCACTTAAGGACAGCACCCTGGGGAATACTTCTTCTCCTTCCCTCCCCTTTGTGGGTCTCCCTGCCTCTGCAGAGACAGGAAAAATCTGGTAGTGGCAGGATTTGCTCCTAATTCCCCTCTTTGCTTCTCCAACAAATTCAGATCTGCCTTCAGATAACTCCAACCATGACCAAAGGCAAAGACGCCCGAGTAGATGATTTAGTTGGATATAGAGATCTAAGACTGTAATAGCAGGTTTATTTGGAAGCCTTATTTCCAGTGCTATAGGATGCACAAGGCATCTTGGATTGTCTTACAGAGTCTGGGTTACTCTATGGTATTAACTGTGGGAATGTCAGCCAGGGGTGCAAACTGCTCCTAGGAAGTGGACACCTGGGGTTTTAACTTCAATCCTTGCCACAAAAATGTTTTTAAAATCCTGTCATTACAGTTCATCGTGACACATCCTTAAACTAACACAGTCCTCTCGCAGAGGATCTTTCAATACAGACCAGTCTGAACGCAAGAAGAAAGCTTGCTACCAAAATAAAAATGGGAAATGGCAACGTGAGGACTCTAACTGAGGTGCCAAAGTATCTAAGTAATTCTATTTCATGAAAATACAGGATGAAAAAGGAAAAGGATAGAGTATCTCCTCAAAGACAAATGTATTCTTGCTGACAAATTCAAATGCATGATGCTGTATTTGTGAATAATCCAAATGGCAGCAGGCAAAGTAAAGAAGTTTTGCAAGTCCTGAGTCAATAAAAAAATACTAGGAGGGATGGAGTTTGTGGTACTATATTCAAAAGTGAAATTTTAGGAAAATCATCCTGATCCCATAAAATACTCAAAAATAATGATAATGTTCTGATAACAGAACACACCATTCTGACCCACTGCCATACCAGTTGTTTTTTAAATATGCACTTTCTGAAGTAGCTTCTCCTTTTCAGTACTGAAAGTGTGTCTGGCTTCCTAATGTGAAATAAGGACATAAATTACAGCCTGCTGGGGCACGGGAGGCAGAGGAACAGAAGGTATCAAGGAGAGAAGGCAGCAGATCAGACCAAACTGCAGACTGCAGTTCGAGAACCTTTTGGACAGGCTCGCAAGGCTTCTCTGACAGAAACTTCTGTAATGGGAACTTACCAGAAGCTCCTGTGGCGATTCCTGCCCCATAACCTGCCTGACAGTTATTTATTTTCCTTGGCTTGATATTTTGCCATTATTGCACACTCATGCGCTTGGGGCTTACTAAGCTTCCCTGCCCTCTCTGCTGATATGGCGGGTGCTGCAGCGAGCGGGGCGGGCAGCAGGCAGCCCTTCCTCCTGCCGCCTGGAGCGTTTGCCTTTGCTTTCCCCTGCAGCATGTCGGCAACACGCCGGTCCTGCTGAGCTGTGCTCACATCAAACCATGCGGGATAAAGACCAACATGCCCAAGGTTGCTTCTGTGCTTACCGTTTCCAATAATCTCCGTTCTCATTGCCAAGCCCATGTCTTCAAATGTGTATTTGAATTTAGGAGCAGAACTTTGGCATCAGGATGGATGAATCACCACAGCCGAGAGCCTGCACATCTTGGGAGCTCACTAGGAGCTGTTAAGTGTTGGACATCCTTGCTAAGATGCTCCCTTCATGGCAGCACCCAGGCAGGAGGACATGAGCTTCATGTTAAGTACCAGCTTTTGGGAGTGCTAAGCACCCCATTTGCATTATTTTATTCACAGGCAAACAGTGGTGCCATTTTAGTTTGAGTGGTTTTTCAAAAATGGAGCTTCTCTCCAGGAAATGGCCAAACTCATTTAGCAAAAATAGCTTTTCAATATGGGACAATAGGCTCCTGAGAGATGAGATTAGCATAGTTGATAAAACTGCTTGTGCCAAGAAGTGAGTTTCCAATTGCAGATTGTTAAGTTAAAAGAAAGCTAAAGTGCATAACAAAGCAAAGAGAAAAAAAGAAGTCTTTAGAGATGGTGCCACATTATTTTTAGCATCAAAATATCTCACCAGGCTATTAAAGAAAAGCTTTGCATCTTGTCAGCAGCCGTTTTGGGTCACAGGTATAAATATATCCATATAATTTTGTGGCCAGATAACACACTAGGTCTTTGTTCAGGGATTCATTATTTCAAGTACTTGTTAAATGCCTACTTCTACAGCAAATAAGCAAAATTTAGCAATCCACATAAAGAACTGCTTACAGAAAATTCCTCTGGCAAATGTAACAGTCTATGTGAAATATTTGATAACAATCACAATATGTTTCCATGGTTTATATTGATAATAACAGATATGTTGTAAATTATACAGTAAGTAGAGATAGAGGTGTATACTTCCATTACGTGTGCCCATCTCTTCCCTTTCCATGTTTTAACTTCTATCTCTATGGCCAGTTTCTAAATAACAGTTACCAGACAAATCTTCTAGACCAGCGCTCTTCATTTTGCTTTGAAAACCCCTAAATTTTGTACTGTGGGAACAGCCCTCTAGCTAGAACCCTGACAACAGCCTTGCTTTTTTTCCCACAGCTCCTTCTGTGTCCCTCTCCAGGGATCTGCAAACCATGTGTTGAAGTTATTTGCCCCAAGTCTCTGGTGCATCCCTAATTAAAAGCCAACAGGTAGAAACAATGTGTTTGGGGAAAGCCCTGTATCCAGGCCTCTGTTCCTCTCCCAGGGGCAACCGGCCACATCTCTCACTGCAGCTGCTAGAGAAAACTCACCACAACCAGGCAGGATAGAGCTAAAAAGATCCGTACACACCCGCACAACTGCTGTGCCCTCGCACACAAGCCTTTGCTACCAACTCTGCTTTTCCCCAAAGCGGTGAAATTTTTGACTTGCAGCAAACTCTGCCAAGGCTCCCCCGATCCCCAGGCAGCTTTCCCACTACCCTTAAGAACTGGCTGCTGGTTGCCCCTCTCTTCAGACTCCCCTCCTCGTCACATGCCGCAGGGCCAGTAGCACATGGGAAGGACAGGGCTGTCCTTTCTATCTCTGCTTCCCCCAGTCTCCTTAAAGGAACATTAAAAACACATGGTAAACAAGAGTAAACAACCAACTTTCCCCTAGTTTTATTTTTAAATTTCCCTGAGCTAAAAAACTTGGCTTTGAGTTTTTGACAGCATTGAAAAAAAAAGACCCATTTCCTTGACATATCTCAGGAGAAAACTTTGCTGCCAGTTTTTTTTCATCAAGATACAATGTACCTCAATGAATAGCCTTCACCTTCGTTTCTCATTATTATAAAAACCTTTTTATTATAAAAACCTTTTTTTTTTTTTTAAAAAAAATGTCCCTCCTTGCTTTTTCTTTTTTTAACCAAATTATGACTATTCTGCAGTGGAATAACTTTACAAGATAATATTAAGCCTGGTCTTTCTCGTTGGCCAGGATAAGCACAGAAGCTCAGCGCAGCTTTGATTTCTCTGCAAGTACCAGTTCTTTATGGGAGCCGCAATAGCACAGTCACCGTGTGCTATTTACATTACATTTTGCACATTAGCCAGAAAACTTGTTTATTGCTAAGATTCATTATCTGATTTGTACACATGCTAGTATTTCTGGCACCACTGATAAGTGAAAAATACCTACCAATGTAGATATTCTGTATAAAGCTTTGTGAGTAGATGGATAGGTATAGCAAAGCAAAGACACTGCATGCTCTTAATTCCATTACAGTTGTTCAAGCAAAACAGAGACAAGTCTTCTCCATATGCCTATATATGCCTATATGCACAACCCCCTGCTGAAGGCAGCAAGAAAGGCCCGTGTGTGTAATGACAAATAAGCTGTGAATACTCCTGTATCTTTAAATCTGTATTTCTACCCTGATCTTAACGTAGGGGCCAGTTATGTGCATGCACACCCTTAATTTTGCCAAAGAATTCCAATTTGTTAAATCATTTTCATTTTTCCATTATTGCTTATACGTAAAAGAGTCAACCTTTGAATTTCAGGGAAAAAAAACTGATGTAATAATATTCACAGACTTATTTCATAGGAAGCTTTATGATGACAAAGACTGAAGGGTAGATGTCTTCCTTCTCTGGTTGACGAAATAGCCATCTTTCTGCCACCATCGAGTTTTGTTGGTCATTAACATCTGATGTCTGTTACAAGAACAAGTGTTGGCCTCAGGTTTGTGATCTACCTCCAAGTGGGCTTTGAGTTAAGCTGGCAGAGCCAACGTGTGTCCTTGGCACCTGGAGCTGCCTTGGTGGCCGGCCTTCTTCGGGAGCTCGCCAGCGTTCCTGGCTCTCCAAGAGAACGGGTCAGATTTGAAGCATTCCGGCCGCGGTACTGGCAGCAGCCCCTCCACAAAGGTCTGCAGGGACACTCGGAAATACCAGGCACAACAGCAGACCTGGAGCAAAGGAGCTTGCCAACTGACTGTGTCAATCTCAACTAAAACTGGGCTTAGCAGGCTGAATGACTAGAGCTTTGATTTTGCTGAAATCTTGGCAAACTGAGACTCCTGTTGCAGGAAATGATTGAAAAGGAATGCTGGAATAACTTTGGCAAGAAAAATCCCCATCTCTCTTCTCCAAGAAGATAAAACAAATGGAATATTTTTTTGCTATTTGTGAAACAGATCTCGAAAGCCTAAAGGAGAGAATGAACTAACGGGCCAGTTGAGCTGCTTCATGTATCCCAGTCCCCTGCTAGGGTGACTCAGTGAAAACTGAGTGTGAAGGAAGACCTGAGAAACCTCCATCACTTATTGAATAAGATTTGTGAAAAAATACGAATTGGGAACCTGTGCTATCACTGGTACTGCAGCAGGAGGCTGCACTCACTCAAATGTTGGTACACAAAATAGACAGAATTTGATTATTCCTTACAGTTATCTCAAACACAGCTGTAGGAAAGTATCAGACAAATAAATAACTGGAATCTGTCAGATAATCTTGAGGGAGAAAATAGGAAATTACTTAAATATTTTATACTACAAAGAGAGATCTCATTCTTTAAAAAGTTTTAAAAATCAACTTTGCAAAATTAAAAATATTACTTAAATCCAACTACATCCTTAGACATGTTTCTTATATAACACCTCACAAAAAGCTGTTTTTCCTAACTTAATAAAGATATTCAAATATTGCAAACTTTGGTTAAAAAACAAAAAGAAAAAAAAAGAAAAAAGAATGTTATCAGCACCAAAGTCTCTTTTGCTGTCCTGAGCACAGGGGCTGGTCTGCGTCACTGAAAGGTCTCCACAACTGCAGAAACAGCCAAGTTCAGCGAGAGCTCCTTGTCCTCCCTGCTGGTTTGGATGCAGTCGTCAGCAAGTCATTTCAATGCATGCTATAAATACATCCACTATGCAAAACAATGTACAAATATAAACATTGTAATGATGAATACTGCTCAAAAGTCAGTTAAAGAACAAAGTGTCTGGTTAAGTCACTCAAAGTAATGAAATTTTCAAATGATTCTTGACCTTAGCACATGCACGTCAAAGTTCTTATTTGCTCTCTCCAAATGCTTGTAAGCAGCCTCCCTCAGCCTCTGGTGCCTTGCAAATCTAAGCACTTCTAAAGTGAATATGGCTAAAACGGTTAGGAAAAAGAAAATCACTTCTAATCTGCTAAGTTTTTATTCACTGTGGTGGTAGAAGGACCTCTACCTTATGCCTGAGTCTTCTGGCATTTACCAAATGGTCCATCTGTTTGTCAGGTTATCTTTTATTCACTATATCCCATTCTTCCTCAGTGTGTATCCGGTGTCTAGCCATTAAGAACGACGACTGTGCAAGACATAGCAAAGTAACTGCTTTGGCCTCGAGCAGGTTCAGTTTTAGTAACTGCATCTTTCCTAGTCTGCCTGCATGACGTCCGGAAAGGTGAACGGGGCGGGCGCAGACACCAGCGGGAGCGTGTGGCTACAGCCCAGCAGCCCCGCTGCCGCACTCCTAAGGAGCTGGAGCTCGCCGAGGGACAGGCATTGCCCTGCTGCACACTGCTCAGAAGTGCGTGCAACTTCCAATTCAGTGTCTTCATCTCAGTATCTTGGAGCAGGAATTAGTGTCATGTCTCTCTTCAGTGAAAATAGAAGAGAGATTAAATAACAGATTCTCTGCAAAAACAAGGTAGAACAATTCCAATGAAGAATATTAAGTTGACTGAACTAGAAAAAAATACATAGGAAAGAATGAAAATACCTGTTTTTTTCTTTATTAGTGTGGCATTGCTATTGGTATCTTCAGTCAGCTTGACAATAGTTATTTATAGGCTTAGTGTACATTTATTTAAGGGTTTAGCAGTGGAAAGTGGCTCTTGTGGTGGTGCATAGGAACAAGCTGCCATACAGATCACAAAACTTTCTTCCATGACAGACACCTGAACTGCAGAAACTCCTTCACGTATTTTATCTACAAGTCCTTTCAGCTTTTTCTTGATCTTTCTGTTATTTCAGTTACGTGTAAAGAGAAGTTTTCTTCTTTTCTGAAGCCTTCAGTGATACTACAGCCACCAATGTACAGACAATAGGAGCTAAATTTTGCAAAGATATGAAGGAACCTACTTTATCACTGGACGTTAAGAAACTGAAAGATCAATGTGCCTATATGCTACTCACTTCTCATACCAAGGATGTAGGTTCCCTAAATAACATATAAAATAGGGTACCTAGAAATGAGAATCCACAAATCTCATATTCCTAGAAGGGAACAGAACCTAGAAGATTCCAGATTCCTAGAAGAACCAGCTGGCACTGTCCCGCAGGAACTACAAGGACAAGAGTAAATTGGAGTCATCTCCAGCAATGGGAAGAACTCTTGCGTTATGATACAGGTCATAGAGAGTGAATAAAATCTCTTGGGGGACACTGCAGGTGGGTCTCTATATTCCAGATCCAGGATATACTAGTGAAACATTTTAAATGTGACCTGTATATCTGTAAATGCTACAAGTATTTTGTGAAAGGAGCACAGATGGCAGAAGAGGCTGAAGCTGTTTCTACCCTCAGCCTAAATGCATAATAAAATCGTTCATACCAAACAAAGAGCCATACAGGGCACTTGGGTGCCACTCAGCTTAAGAATTTATTGGCGGTGTTTTGAGGTCACCATTTCCAGTTTTGGAGTTAGGCAGGGTTTAGACAGCTGGAGTCTATTTGAAGTGCTTAAACCTTTATTTGGATGCAGTCGTCAATCCTTCCTGTGAGGTACTGGGTCTCCTCAGTTCCCAAGTGTGGAAATGTGAATTTGGTGAGTGTTTAGGGATCGACGGATTCCAAAGTGATGCGTAAGTGCTCACACTTACCTGGAGTATGGCAAAAGATACCAACCAGGGATAGGAGAGAAAGCCACTCGTCGTGTATAAAAATCTCCAGAACAACAAGAAGCCCTGCTCCTGTGTCATTTGTGTATAAATCCTAAACCTTCATCCATTTAATGGATGTTGTAATACTCATTTAATGTTGGCTTAGACACAGACTGGAAAAGTTCTCCAGAAAGTATTTAATTACTTGTGTGAGTGTGGGGGAAGGTGTTATAATTCTTAAACTGTATCTGAGTAGTTATGTTCTTTATTACTTTCTAAGCCAAAGAGTTATTTTTAAATTGAATTAAAAATTGCTACTTATGCAATTATTCAGTGGATAATCTCCAAAACAGGATTTCTGTAGCTATCTTGGGTCAGAAGAACATGATGAATCAGCAGTCAAACCACATCAGTTTAAATTCAATTAATTCCCTTCAGATACTCATTCACCCACCAGGATGCAGTTTGCATCCTCCCCTTACAATTCATTCCTGAATTTTGCTCACTCATAAGTTTAAAGGAATGCAAATTTGGTATAATTTATTTATTGGGAGCCAGAAGAGCAGAGCATTAAAGGAAAAACAAACAAACAATAAGAAATGCTCAGTTATCATTCAGTGAGGGACAACTATCCTGCCAAAGTCTCTGCACCTGCTGCCTTTCTCCAGAGCTACCCTATATGGTGAACAGAGGGTACAGCGAAGGTAATATTGACTTCCACTTACTAAACTGTTTCATCCTTAGGAAATGAGGAAAGTGAGACACTATGTTACGGTCTCTGCAAAATATAGTTCTTTGTGGGTAACAACATAACCTCTTCTCTCTGGAATAATCTCTACCGTGGCTCTATAAAAGACATAATTCAGCTAAGGCTCTTAATGCATCCTGTACAAAATCAGAGATAGTAGGTGAGCACGTACTTTGCAATCTCACAACAGTTCATACAACCTAAGTGTAGAAGCAGTTTAACAAATACGAGTGATTCTGTTCAAACTCTCTTGAGAAAGATTTTGTTTTGACTTGCAAATCCTTGTCCTTAAGAGGACTGTTCACAAACTAAGCCTGCCCTTAGATATTTGTACTTATCTGATAAATTAAAATGCAAATTCAAAAGCATAATTTTGTGTACCAGAATCCTATTCGGGAACTTATGTTTAGAAACAGGGAAGATGGACATTTTAATTTTGATGCCTAATCCTGTATTCAGCCCTTTGGTGTCCTCTTAAGAAATTGTAGGTTTCTGAAGTGACATGAGACACCATTCCACTGTGTCAGAAGAACATGCAAGTTTCCTGTTCCTGTGCCGTAGGCCTCTGTATTAACTGCCTGTCGGTAATTTAGGGAAGTATTTAGCCACCGTGTCCAGGAGCATCCTGGGAGGCAAAAAAAAAAAGAAAAAAAATAGCATAATTTGAGAAGTTTCTCATAATTTTCTAGCAGCAACATGCACCTTTGGAATGGGTCACCCAGAATGTATCTGAGTAGAAGAGGATGGAGGAGAGAGGGGATGACAGAATCCACTTAGGGCAACCAAAAACCTCTTCACGCTGCAGGAAAATGCTCTGCGGGCAGGGGAGCCCTCCATCCTAATCTGCAGTCTTCGGGGCTTTCCAGTTGCTGGAGAAATTCAGTTAAAAATGCAACCACCACTGCGGGCTGCAAGGCAAAGTGTCTCCAAGCTCAGCAGCGTGAGTAGCAGCAGCAGTGAGTAACATGTTCGTGTTCAAGGGGAAAAAATCCCTGTCATTTTATTCGTTTTGTCCTGTCCACAAAGGCCTTAAAGCCTCTCTTATCAACTATATTCATTTGTCTAATAACAGATACTGCCTCCTCTTACAAACCTGCCTAATGGTTTATTTGAAACTGTTTTTTAAATTGATTCAACAGTGACATTCTTGTAGCTATCTACATTGGACTGATTCACATCTCTGGTCAAGGGATAACCTGGACATTCAATAATGAAAATTAAAAATCTTGAACTTTACAGCCTCTCTGTGCTGCCTGCAACAGCTTCACCTTTCCCTTCAAGGGAGCCTTCCTGGATGGCAGCAAAGGCTTCCTAGACTGTCCTAAGGAGCCAAGTTGCAGTTCAGTTCACAGTTATTCTTGGAAAATGTTCAGTTTGATCCAAACTTAGCCCTCCTCCCTCAGCAAATGACTCCCATGTGACCCCAGAGCCATTTAACAATTGTGCCACAGGGTTTAAGTGCATCTAGATGGCACCCAGTGCCAAACTGGAGGACGATGAATTTCATTCATTTCTTCCCTGCTTCTGGATTGCCTGGTTCATGTTCTGTTTATATTCTTTGTGCTGGGATTACAAGGGCTGTATCACCAGAGAACCTCCCCTCGTAGATAACATAAAATTCACAAGTGTTTTCATCATTTCCATAGACTCTTTCATGAAAATGAATGCAATCTCTAATGATTAGGTACATCATGATTTACAAGCTGTTGTACCAAACATAATACTTTTATCTGGGGGTTCTCATCTATGCAGAGATGTCTCCCCCAGTGTTAAATCAAAGCTTTCCTAACTACATAAATATAAGAACTGTTCTAGATAAACTGGAACCACTAAATCAATGTTACATTGGTTATATTTCATCACACATTTAATTTTCATCATTTCTCTGATCTGCATATTTTCTACATCTTCAATATTCAAAGAATATTAACTTCTCAAGGTAATCTTTGGTCCAATGAACCACTGTTACAACAGTGTAAGATTATGAATTTTTAATCAAGTTATAGAGTTTTAAAATGCTTTATTGCCAAGTGATAGAGACATTTTGCTAATGAATTGCTAGCTGGTCTACCCATTAATGTGAGACACATTAAGATATTGTGTTTATGCTATTATCCATCACATGGATAATCCATAATCAATTTAGATAATACAGGTTAAAGGACCAGGATTCGCCCGATTTTGACTTCGAGTAGGGAGAACACAACATCATTATGAGTTACGAAGAGATCGTGTTGAATAAACATTTGATAATAGAAAGAGGAATATGCAAAGATGAAAGGATAATAATTCTGATTTAAACAGTATTTGTAAATGAAAATCAGTCATTTGTAATAGGTTATATTCCATTCTAGGATGCAATGCTATATCCCTTATAAGTATTTCTTCGAGGAGGATGAGGAGAAGAGAAAGTACAGAAAGGGATCATCATTGTGACTAGTTCAGTTAAAATCTCTACTCAGCATACAGCTGTGGCCTGAAATTTTAAGCTAGGGAATGAAAAGGAATAAAACCGAACACCTACGGTGCTGCTGTGTGAATCAGTCATCCAGCCCTGCTTGGATAACAGAGCTGAATTACCTTTACCTGCCTTACAAAAGTGATCAGAAATGGAGAGTTCAGACACAGGCATCAAGAACGATCAAAGAATGTGAAGGGAATGTGGAGGGAATGCAAAAATGAAATCAGTTGCCTTAGAAATATGTAGTTAGAAAAAAAAACAATAATAATGTTAAGTTAAAACAGGCTACTCATCCCTCAACACTAGAACTAAATTAAGAGATGGCAAACTTCAAGGCAAGAGAAAATACTTGGATACTCACCCGAAGTCTATATGAGGATTTCATTGCTACAAGATGCTTGCCAGCATTCAGGTACTGCTGGCCACTGCATCAGAGCAGGGGATGTTTACAAAGAAGTTAAAGATTTGCAACAAATCGAAATTGTAATGCTCCTTGGCATGAAACAAGCCCTGGGTTGTGGGAAGCTCTTTTGAGGAGGCCTAATGCAGAGATCTTCCAGAAACCCTGCTGGAGCGGGCAGGACAGCAGCCTGCTAGAGAGGATTGGGACTGGAGAAACCACTGGTCAAGTCTGGTTAGGAGGTTCTCCAGTTTCTGCTCGTTACTGAGTCACAATGAAAACTGTCTCCCCCTAGATGCTGAAATGCCCGAATGAGACGGATGCCATGAAATAGGGAAAACACACGCAGCAAATTATTTTAGGAGTGGACTGCGATGGAATAAAGAAACCTGTCGACCTTCCTCTACTGAGGAGAGCTGAGATGTGGGTGGAAAGTGAGACGTGGCGTTACCAGCAGAAATGAGTTCCTAGGTCCTTGAAATGAATTCCCTATTGCGTCAGTGCCCAATACTTTGGGAAATGTTAAATGTCAGCAAGTGGTGTTTTGGTTTCTTTAGGTGACTAGAGAAGTATCAAAAATGCAAATACTTCGGAGCAGTTTCTCCCTCAGTAGGAAGTTTGTCAAAAATGGGCTCTGTCAGTTGGCGAGCAGGTATTTCTGAGCCCGCGCTACCGTAGCCATAAATCCCTAGTGAGGTCCGAAGCAATTCCTGCCTCGTCCCGGGCGGGTGAATTCCCGAGCGGTTGGCGGGGGGTTCCTGCCCTCTCCCCCGTGGGGGCGGCAGCCCAGGGCTGCCCGGGGCACGAACGCGGCGGGGGGGCCGCAAGAGGACCGGGCTCGGACCGGGCCGGGTCGGGTCGGACCGGGCCGGGTCGGGTCGGACCGGGCACTCACCTATCGATGCTTATCACGCACAGGGTGAGGATGGAGGCCGTGCAGCACATGACGTCCATGGCGATGAAGACGTTGCAGAAGAGGCGCCCGAAGATCCACTCTCCGCCGATGAGGTCGGTCACGCTGACGAAGGGCATCACGGCCAGGGCCACCGAGAGGTCGGCGAGGGCGAGCGAGACGATGAGATAGTTGGAGGGCTGCCGCAGCTTCTTCACGAAGCACACCGAGATGACCACCAGGCAGTTGCCGGCCACGGTGAGCAGCGTGATGAGCGAGAGCGCGGCGCCGATGACAACTTTCTCGAGGCTGCCGTAGCTGAGGATGTGCTCCCCGCACTGCGAGTCGTTGTGCGCCGGCGGCCCGGCCGTGGGCAGCGCCGGCGGGGTCCCGCCCGCGGGCAGCTTCACGAGGCGCGGCGGCCACGAGCCGCCGATCATCCTCCCGCCGCCCAGCGCGCGCGGCTCCTCCAGCGCGAAGGGCCGCACGTTACCGTAGAGGTGGCTGCCGTTGGCGGCGAGGACCATGGTGGCGCGAGGCGCCCATGGAGCCCGCGCGCCCGCCGCCGCTGCCCGCCGCGCTCGCGCTCGCGCTCGGGCTCCTCCTCGGGCGCCCC
>NW_020454217.1:915929-988866 GCF_003342845.1 Nothoprocta perdicaria
GGCGGCTCCCGCGGCTGCGACGGCGGCTTCGGGGAGGCGGGCGCCGCTCCGCCCCTCGCGCGGGCAGCGGCCCCAGCGGCCGCTCCGCTCCGCGGCGGGCTGGGCCCCCCCGGGGCCGTGTGCGCCCCCACGGTCCCCCCTCACCGAGCCCAGCCTCCAGCCGCCCCTCACTGAGCCGCTCCCGCCGCTGCGAGTGGGAGCCGCCTGGTCCTCCCTCCCTGAGCGGGAGCGTCCTGGGCCCCCTCACAGAGCAGGGGCTGCCTGGTCCCCGCACCTGGGCAGGAGGCGCTGCCCCCCGGCATGGTGGGGCAGGCCTGGCTGCCGAGCTGAGGTGTTGGCTTGGTGCGGGGAGGCGGTCAGGGACAGACGTGTCCGTGAGGTGGCCCCCTTGATGGCAGAAGGAGCTGTTCTGCGGGAGCCGAGGTGACCAGCGGCCCAGGTGCGGGTGGACATGTTGAGGTGCAGCCTCCATCGCGCTACCGAGGGATGCTTTGGTCAGCGTGACTGTCGCCCAGCTTCAGTCACCGCTGAGCAAGGGGAGCGCCTGGTGACTCTGTAAGCAGTGTCACTGAAGCAGGCACCAGCCGGAGGGTAGGGCTGTGTGTGGCCTGGCAGCCGGAGACTGCGATACGAGCTCACATCGCACAGCTGCAGCACGCTGCTTTCTAGGAAGACCTAGCAAGTGCCCAGCCATCGGAAGAGCCGTGTCTGACTCTCACAGGCAACACAAATCCGTAGCAAATGAGGCTTCCATATCTGCCTCACAGAATTCCTGTTTCTAATGAGTCTTCTGTCAGCATCACCCGATCCTTGAAAGCGGGATTTTCCTCATACGTGACTGCTCGGCACAGCCAGGACCACAGGTTGCAGAGTGCGGCCATCCAGAGGCAGAGCGAGCAGCACCCAGGTTCAGGTACTTGCTTCCCCTTCCACCTCCATCTGAATCTTTATCTGAATAATGTAATAAGCACGTTTCACAAAAGAAGCAAGAGACATAGCTGGGCAGCTCATCAGCCCTCACCAAGTTGAATGTGTTTTTCCCATAAGGTCACTTATTTTCCTGCCCTTTCATGCTAGTTGCCTCCTTGTGTCCACCTGCCGTAAGATTTCCCTGTTGAACTACTCGGAATGTGTTCCTTAACCTTGAGCTTCAGGTGCCTTGGCTTCCCAGGGTGATAAAGCCCTTTCTTTGCCCTCCCTCAGAACTGAGCAAATAGTAAGAAGAAAAAGATTTTGAAGTTTGAAAGGGTAGATCAAAACAAGTGAAAGCATTCGGGCAAAATGGGCAGAAAGGAGACCATCCCCTGCTTGTGTGGGTACATTCTCTTTTAAGTAATGTCTGAAGTACAGCTAAGGAGAACTGAGTAAATTTTGTTCAAAATAGATCTGTATCTTACAGGCTGATAACATTGTACAGTTTAATACCAGCTATAAAAGCAATTTTTCAGTTGCTTCAAATGTGACTAAGGCAGGACAAATCATAATCTGGTGCTTCCTGCAAATGTGTTGACACAGTTCATTAAATCAGTCATTATTCTTGACAACTTTTCAATATATTTCTGGAAGGTGACTCGCTAAGTGTACTCAGTGCATTGTATGCCGGATCATTTATGTACTGCTCTTACCCCTTTCAACCCAAAAGGGTTGAATTTAGCCTTGTCTTTTGTTCTGTACCTGAAATTCCCATACAGTCATTACAGGTTAATATCCTGCCTTCTTTTTTTTCTCAAAGGTCATTTGTTACTCCTTGTGTTTACTCTCAAATCTTATCTTCTAGGAGAAGTGAAAGGGGTTTTTGCAGGATTAGAGAGAAAACCTGCAACACCTTGGCCAGCTGAAGCAGCCTGGAGCTGCTCTGTGCACCTCTTTCCATGGGAGCTTTTCACTGTGGCACCCGAACAGCACCGCGGTCCCCAGGGCTGGGCTCTGTCCGGAGAGCTGCTTTCCCTGGCACGCAGCTATCCCCTCGTTGTGGGGTCACATCCCCCTGGATTAAAAACTAATCTCACATTAAATTAGAAGTGTGCATCCTATTGCATGAGAGACACTTTTCTATAAAATGCTCACATGCTGCCCAAGACAGTCTGTAGAAATTAAAGAAATGGCTGAGTGAGCCCATTTTGTAATTCAAAAATTACAAGTAGACATTTGTGTCCCCACAAAATATTGTGTTTTTACCTACCGTGAGACTTCAGTAAATTTCAGCAAATAATTTTCTGGCTGAGCTCAGTAAAGTACTGTCCTTTGGGTAATTTAGACTTGCAGAAAGGCTATAAAGGCTCCTATTCTTATATCTCTTCATCTCTGGCTCTGTGCTAAATGGACCCTAGTCCATCATTTGTTATGCACCTATTGAAAGTAAATGATTTGGTTTACATTTGCTAATGTGCTTTATTTGCAGTTCTTATCTTTAATGTTCGTTTTTGTTATATAGAAGTGTTTCAAATTAAAAAGAAAAGGCGAGGGAATGAGGGAACCATTTTCTTTGATTTTTCCCCTCCAGAAATAACAAACTCTTTTGTTTGATTTTTTTTCCTCTTCTAAAAATAGTGGTAATCACATAGTTACAGCAGCACTTGTGATTCATATGAACTGTAGTTGTATTGTGTAGCAGTATCAATTCTTTGGTATCAATTCTTTGCTACTATATAAGTGACATCAGGTTAGATAGACCCAGACAGAGCTCTCTTTTGAAATAAATTTTCATGAGCACAAGGAAATTTAGTGAGGCCAAAACAATCCCATCAATATTTCTGCGTCTAAAAACAAGTGTTAAATTGTGGATTTTTGGCACGGAGGTCACTGAGCCTCCTGAGGACTCGTTGCTTCCAGGCCCTATGGAAAGCGCAGGGCTTTGCCAGCTCCAGCCCTTGGACTCAGAGGGACCAGGGAGTGCAGACCAGGAGCTTCACCACAGGCACCATTGCCCTGTGGGGCAAACCTTTTCCCCACACATCTAGGGCTGCAAAACAACAGCTCTGCTCATCTTAATATAAAAGCTTAAAAGCACTGCAATTTTGAGTACGTGGCTGGGAGGTACCACAATATGAGCATGAAAAGGTAAATGAACAGGAAGATTTTCTTGGTGTTGTGCCTTTCTGTCTCCTTTATTTCTCCTTCCTTGTCAGAGCAAGTCTATCTTCAAAAATGATCATTTTCATTTGTCTTTTGTAAAAGGCTTGTATTCTTTACTTTTGTTTCCATCTTATTTTTCTTTCTTTTTGTATACCAATAAAGTGAGGGTCTGATGCTGGAAATAATGAGGCTTAGATAAATGTTTCTCATGGGGAAATATGTTGTCAAAATGTTTAGAATATTTTGTCACAGTCTGGGTAGAATTCTATGGACAAGTATTATTGAAACCTTGATATTTATTCCCAGCATGTACTGTTTAGCAAATAACACCCTTTTTCAACTTCTAGCAAAGCTGTTGCAGCTGCAGTTTTTCTTTACTGCCTTTTCTTATCTTTGTGGAAATAAATCATCACCACTCCACGGCAGTAAAAGAGAGAGGTAACCATTCACATCTTTTGTGTTTATTTTCATTGTCAAAATAAATACTCACATCTGTGCAACTTAAATAAATGTGAAATGATGTCTTCCCTTTTTGGAATCAGCAAATACTGACTGCAACAAGCTGTCATCTGAAAATTAAGCAAACCAACAGGGTGAAGTGTATGCAAAAAAAAAAAAAAAAAATCTGTTATCATTCAAGGAAAGTGTTCCCATCCCTGAAAATTCAGCGTGCACCTTTACGAAGGAACAGCTGAGATCGTGATTAGAGTGTCTGTCACATTCATGGCACTGAGCTGCTGGGACAGGTAGTATCTTAGCCCCCTAAAAGAGCTGAATGCAGAACTAAAGCAAAACAATCTGCTAGTTGCCACTGCAGGGTCCCTTTGGAAAGCATTTTGGAAGAATTTGGAAGAATCAGATGGATTCAGGAGCCTTTTTGTCTGCACAAAAGTCACAGAAAACACTCCCCTGGGATCCAAATGCACCAAGAAAGAACATCTAGATGAGGGAAATTTTGGTCGGCTAGGAGGGCCCCAAACACAAACGAATGAACCATATTAGAGGCTTCTCACTTGACGGAAGAAGGACCACAAGCTGTTTTAAATAGATCGCTGCAGCTGGTGTAAACCGAAGTAGTAAGACCTGAGTAATACAGAAAATAAGGCTGGCTGAGAAACAGTGCTGGCTGGTTTAGTAGGCGAGCACCTCGTGGACGTAGATGAACCAAAGCAGAGCTCCTTCACCGCAGTGTCTTGCCACCAAGCAGAGCTCCTTCACTGCAATATCTTGCTACCAAAGCAGAGCTCCTTCGCCGCACTGTCTTGCCACCAAAGCAGAGCTCCTTCACCGCAGTGTCCTGCCGGCTAAGGTGTCCCCAGGGCGCTGCAGGAGCAGCCTGTCCCTCAGGTGGCCTCTCTCCTGCCTTTCTCAGGGAGGTGTCGGGCGCTGCTCCCACCCCAGCCATGCTCCTGCTCAAGGGGCAGCCTGTCCGTAGCTTTTCCCTTGCCGTCACTCCAGACTGATCACCGATCCGGCTGCAAGGCTGGAACCGCGTGGCTGGGCACGGCTGGTGTTGCTGGTCCCCTGCAAACTGTGGGCCTCTTTGGGAGAGATGAACACGGATCTTAGAGCTTGTGTGGCGGAGGCTGCACCGGCGGGGAGGTGAAGCAGGCAGGGACCTACTGCGGTCCTAGGGGCATCACCCTTGTGCCCTTGGTGGCAGCACCGTTTCCCAGCTCTCCGTGGAGTCCGACACCCTGCGGCTTTTAGCCTGAAGCGCGAGACCTGAAGGCTGCCCCAGCCCTCGCAGAGGCTGGAAAACTCCCTGTACCTCCTAAGAGACCCAGATTTGCTGTCTGTGGCTGCGCTAAGTCCCCAAAAGAACAGAAGTGGTGAGAATTGCTGCCCGTGTGTGAACTATGCCCTGCTGTATCCGTAGGCGATGGCGTTGGTGGGCATCAGCGTGTGGCTTGCGGGGTTTGCAGTGGTGCCGTGCACTTAACGTGGACAGGATGCACAGATTCACAGTCCCCCGGCTCCTGCTCCCTAGGGAGCGCCCTCCCCGCGCCCGCTTTGCTTCCCACCCTGCGGCCCCTCCCGGGAAAGCCGGGCGCGGGAGGCGGCGCGCGGGGAGCAGCGCGCTCCCTCCGCCGCGCCGCGCCGCGGCCGGGCGCCCCCTGGCGGCGCCGGGCGGCCCGCGCGCCGGCCGCACTACAAGGCCCAGGCTGCCGCGCTCCGCCCCGCCCCGCCCAGCATGGCCGCCTTCGCCGACCTCAACCTGCCGCCTGCCGCCGACAAGAGGAGCCTGCAGGGCCTGCTGGAGGCCGCGGCGCAGCGTGAGTGCGGCGGGACGGGACCGGGACCGGTTCCCCCGGTCGCCGTTGGGGAGCGGCCGCGGCGTGTCCGGCTTTGACGCGCTCTGCTGTGGGTTAATCCGCAGCACGCGGCAAGGCGGGAGGCCGCTGTGCGCAGCAGCGTCGACTGCGGGGTGTCGGTGCGCCGGGCTTGTCCGCCGGGATTTGTTGTTCCGGGGGTGGTTCGCGCAGTGTGGGTTCGCGCGTCGAGCCCCTCACGTTGCGCTCTCTCTTCCAGTGGGATACTCGGCGGTGGCGCTTAATCACGTCGTCGATTGTAAGGAAAAGAAACAGGTAAGTTTTGACGGGCCGGGATTTGCCCTTAATACGTTTTGTTTCCTGAGCCAGCCTAACTTAATACGTGCTCCCAGGTACTTTCTGTGCAGAGCTTGTGCAGGCGCGCGCACAACAGCCTCCGTGCACGACAAAGCTGCAGTTCTGTATTCTGTATTTCTGCCTTGCAGTGGGCGTTTAATACAGTCCCTAAACTGTCCTGGGAAAATGGTTTTGTTTTCTTCTAGAAAATTTCTTTTTAGAATTGGAAACAAGGATTTATTTACACTCTAAACGCATCCTGCTCCATTTTGAATATATTTTTTTTTTGTTCGGCCTTCTTCTAAGGAAATTGTCAAGCCAGTGCCTCCTTCGGAGTTGTTTCCATCTTTGCCTATTGTACAAGTAAGTGAATTTACCATTCCTCTACATCTTATTATTCTGAAAGGTATCTTTTTACCTTTGCATGTTGTTGCATGCAATTATTGTGCATCACATTAATTTTTTTTCCCTATTGCTTAATTATTAAAACCCCCAATACTGGAAGAATTATACACTCACTTCAGATGATGCTCCAATCTTTAATTGTAGAAATATTTTTTAAAAAAAATGCTTTGTGTGAATTTTGAAGCTTTTGGAGTTGAATAATTGCAGTGTGGTGCTTGAAATTAAAGTACTCGAGTCTTGGAAATAACTTCTTGGATTTGTTGGAACAAGGTTTTCACATAATGGACCAAGGCTATATTTCAAATTACTGATGTGTTGATTCAGAAATTACTCTTGCTCATACTTGGGGACCACTGGGGAGCCATAACAGTATTAGCAAAACAAAATGGTTTTTTTTCTTTCTTTTTGTTCATTTTTAGTGTTTTTAGTCCACTTCTTTTTTCCACAAAAATGCTCTAAATAATTCCTTCTGAAGGGCAGATGTGATACTGTGAACAGATCAACCTGAAACAGACTTGTAGGAAATCAGTATAGGCAAGGGTATGAGCGAAGTACCACTTTCCTTTTGGAGCAGACAGGAGGAATCTCGCTGTAAATTTTTGCTTTGCAGCTTTTAAGGTCTTTTCTGTTGTTTCTTCCTTGTAGGGGACATCTAAACAAATTAAAGTCCTAAACCGGCTAACACTTGTCGTTTCTGATCCTTCCCACTGTAATCTCTTGGTAAGTATATTTCATATATTTCATGTATTAATTTTCCAGATTTTGTTTCCTCTTCTCAGTGGAATAATGAAATCTTGTAAGGTAGAAGTTCATGAATTTAACAGGTCACTCAGCATTGGTTTTCTCAAATTGCATCTTTAGAAAGTAAAGTGATCTTGAAGAGATACAGACTTGAATCTAGAATGCACAAATCTAGAATTCTTGATAAGGACACCATGAGCAAGCCTCTATTTTTTATTCATTAATTTTTTAAGTATTTTAGTGCTGCTTTACTAAGGGAAAAACTGGAAGTGCTTAACTAGGCGGATGCGACAAGTCTCAAAACGACCACAGAGAGTTGTTCACAGCAGAGACAGGCTGTGTAAAATTGTTAGTCCCGCTGGATGATTATTGGCTTTGGTTTAATACTAGAAAATGGAGAAGGAGGTTTCTTCTCATTATTTTGGTAGTAATCATAGTGCTTATCTTTGGCATCTGCTAGAAGTCAAATTACTAACGGTTTCTTCCTCTTGTAGCGATCAACATCTACAAACTTAAGGTTATATGACATCATAGCAGTATTTCCTAAGACCGAGAAACTGTTCCATGTAAGTAAAACTACTGGCATTACTGGTAATTACTGGTAATGCCAGTGCTATAATAATGTTAAGTGCTTTGGGTTAGTCCATGTACATATTTTGTTTTGATTTAATTTCCCATTTTATACAGGCCTGCATGTTGGGCAGTTAATGGAATAATGTTCGCTCCCTGGGCGCTTCACGAACTGAAAAAGCTGAGAGGATTGCAGTAGGGTGCAAGGCCTTGAAGAGACTTGCTAAAATATGAAACATCTACCTGGTCATTGGAGTTGTGTGTGCTTCCTCTGTGGTGTTTTTTATGTCTTGTCCTGTAACTGATAACAAGCATAAAAGATCAATTTGCCTGATTTTTGTCAGCATTTGGAAAACTACTGTCAGCATGAAAGCTAAAGCAGGTCTGTGTGCTGCTCTCAGCTCTGCTGGTGAGGCTCGTGACTCGGCTGCACGGCAGTTTGGTTTGAGGAACTGCCTTTCAGCTGAACAGTAACCATAGTCTGGCAGGTTTCACATAGGTCTTCACTCCCTTTCTGACTTGGCATCCACAGTTGTCTTGGCATGAAGAAGAGGGTGGCCGTGGTCTGGTGCAGATAGTTGCTGTTTAAGCTGACGTTCTCACAGGGGAGAGACCTGTCAGGAAGGAAGTGCGCTGTCCACAGAAGCATCTTCCTTTTTCCTGTGCTGGTGACACTTTGATTTGGGAAGGAGGCTCAAGCATGTTTCTTGCAAACTGCACAAGGTGAAAGACTTTGTTGTATTCTCAGCTTTTGAACGGGTTTGGGTCTTTGTGTCTCTAGTTTAAAGCTTCTGTGTTGTCTAAGCCTCTGTGGAGAACTTTGGTGAGTTTTTAGAGGTATCCCTAGGAAGAACCTCAATGGCATAGGTGGTGTCACACATCTGAATCTCAGCATATACCTTTTACCTTGTAATTCATGGATCTTTTGATGTTAAGAATAAAGCCCTTGGGTGCAAATCTTGCATCATGTGTTAACTGTGTTTTACAATTTTCTGTTAGTAACTCAAGCTTGCCTAAAGATCATCTTCTTTCTCATTGAAAACTAAGTGCTTGGGTTAGTCTTCATTTGTGAAAGAAATACTTGGCCAGTGGGGATGTGCTAGAGCACATGTAACTTTAGCATGGTCTAAATAATTCTGGGCTCCCTGTCATGAGCCGGGGAAGCTTTCCAGGGACTGATAGGCTTCTGCTTGAAGCCTTAATGTGCTTGAATTCTCCATGTCGTTTACCTGCTCGGGACGCTTTGGTTGCAAGGTGCTTGTAGAACCTGTTTCTACCTAAGTCTCCCGAGAGGGCTGTGGTTTGAGCTGGAATGGCGCTGCATACCTGGTGGGAAGACCAGGGCCTGTGACTTTTTTGAAAATTTTACTCTTGAAGGTTTCTAACTTCTGAGATCACTTCGGGTACTTACACCTGCTGGTCATAGACCACAATCTACAGATCACCACGATCTACAAATCTAACTCTGAGGATGCACTGCAAAGCCAGATGTCCATGTCTGCATATGAGTAGTTTGCCAAAGTAAACTTCAGCTTTAGGCTAAAGGCTTTAGCTAATTTGTTTGTCTGCAGCTCCCACCAGATGGGGCTCTTGCCCGCAGTGAAGCCAGAGCTGAGCACTGCTGTTTGGCTGCCGCGGCTGTGTATCCATCTCCCCAGGCCGTTGTTGTCCATCAGATGCTTTCAGCAGGGTGAGCAACCCCCCTTTCATTCATGAGGCCTGTCCAGGAGCCACAGCTCAAAGTGGGGCTTCTCCACACTTTACTTGCAGTTCAGGAACTCTTCCATATGGGAAGGAGTGACTCTTAGTTTTGTTTTTCTTTAGTGGTGTTTTTCAAGTGTTTGTATCACTGGAGTCCTGCAGAAACATTGCTGTTTGGTTCACTTCCTTCCCGTCATGGTTAACTTGCAACATGGAAAGCAATTTTCTAGCATTTCTGGACATGCTTAGGAAGGTTCACTGTGGCCTGTATACTCCTAGATTGTGTTCTTCGTATCTTCATTCTTCATTCCTTTCCTCATTTTGGGGCTTTTCCCTCTTTCTGTGTGTCCAGTGGCCTCACCAACACCATTTCTAGGATGTGACTCAGAGCTGTCTGCTTTGTATGGTTCTGTGAATCGCCTGTCCAGGTGGTAGGTTGTGTGCTAGATTGTACAGCATATAAGGAATTACAGCTGCCTACAGTTGGGCCAAGCTTGCATCAGGTTAGACTTGCATTTAGAATAGTTCAAAATTGTGCCCTAACAGACAGAGTTGGTAAAGGTAAGGCATGAAGATAAGGGGTTAATTAGAATGGCCTAGTAGGCTTGGTTAAACACAATAGTCTTGTGGTTTTCTGTGTCTGAATTTACCACGTCTGGGCTGTGGGTCTCTTCTCTAGGAGGGAATGCTGTGAACAGCTCAGAAAGATTCCCAAAGCTGGGCATCTGCTGCCCTCTGCATCTGAATTTCCTGTGAACAAACTGGTAAAAGACTGGTTTGCAAAGCCAGAAAGACTAGTTTGCAGGGCCATTCCTTAGGGTAACCAGTCACAGTCCCTCCTGCCTGCCCGCCAGGCCTTGCATTGCCCTGCAGCCCATCTGCTTTGGTGCTGGTGCAGGAAGGGCTGAGTGGTTGCCTGGCAGGTTTCTCAATGCAGAGCTCCCCTACGAATAGAAAATCCCGTTTGGACATCTTCAGCCCCACTTTATCTTCTTTCTTACTGTGCTGCTTATAGAAATTAATCTGGTCCTGTGTAATCATCTTTACAGGGTAGGGATATATAATTCCTACAAGTCTTGTGTGCCTGAGATTATATGTAAATCAGGAGCTCCCTTTTGTGTACACTTCATTTTCTCTATGTGTCAGTGTGGTGATTCTCCACCCTTTATTCATTCCTCCTTTCTTCTAACAAAGGTGTAACTTGCAGGGGAATTCAAAGCTCAGCTTTCAGACCATGACCTCGGGTGCACAGCTTGGGGCTCTGTTGGAGGCCTGGCCTTCAGGCCCCTGGGATTAGAGAACAGCAAGGGAAGGGATCATTTCTGGTCTCTTCCTTTTGGGACCAGGGCTTGTCCTTCATTGCTCACCAGTTAGTTTCCCTAAAGCTGCTTTTGCCTGTCCTCTGGCGAGTAAGAACAAAACAGTAAGCTTTGCCTTTATGTTGGTGATTGTTTTATTGGAAAAGTAGTTCTGTAAATGAGGGAAGGTTTAGATCTTAAATGCTGCATATGCTCAAGCTGTGCAGCTGTATCTCTGCTCTTTGGTTGCGTACCTGCAAGATGTGTAGTACCTCTTTGTTTTAAAACTGTACTCACTCCTGGAGAGGCATTCTCTGTATTAGGAAACTAAGGATATTAGTACCCTGAAAGGCTAAAGGTGCTGGTGCTTTCCTTTTTTTGCATATCTAATAATCTACTCTGTGTTTTTGTTTTCTTTCTTTTTTTTTTCTTCTGCAGATTGCTTGCACAACTCTGGATGTGGATCTGGTGTGCATAAATGTGACAGAAAAGCTACCATTCTACTTCCGAAGGCCTCCTGTGAATGTGGTAAATTTACATCTAAATTGTTTTCTTGCTATTAAATTCAGTATTTAATGTCAGTCTAAGCTGAATTCCCTGCAATTTCCCTCCCACTATTCCTATCCAACTGGTTCTTGTATTGTCTTGAATAACATCTAGTATTGTTTTAGATGTCCTTCACTTCAAGGCTTCCACTTAAGCGTTTAATAGGCAATGATGTATGCTCTTCCTTTCTCCTTCTTGTCCCCTTCTTATGGAGGCAAAAGTGGCATTCCCAGGAAATGGAATGGAGCCCGCAGCCATGTGCTGAGCCAAGCAGTGAGACTTGCTGTGGTTGCTGACCAGGCTGCCCCCAAACAGAGGCGACGAAGCCCTCAGAATGGATAAATAGCCCTGCTGCTGGAAAGACAGGAGAACGTCAATGACCATGTTAATTTGGGAAAAGGGTGTTGTGCGAGTTATTTGGAAAACAACTGTATTGAGTCCTTACTTACACAAAAAAATGCCTTGGGAAATTAACTGGATGTGGGATCACTAAGTATTTGCTATGGCACACAAGTTCTTTTTAAAACAGTACATCAATTATAGATCAAATATTTTAATACAACTCTGCCTGATGCTGGTGGTTTGTCAGAAGACTTAAGTTGAGCTTTCTCTTAGGTTAAATATCTTTCCTCCAAGGCATTTGTGGCTGGTACAGTCCTTGAAGCATAAAAATTGAAAGTTAGAGTTGCCTAGAATCTTATTTCCCCTTCTAGAGAAAATTTAACACAGATTAAAAAAAAAAAATAGAATTGTCCCAAAACAACAGAAGTAAGTTTTTGGAGTTTACAAGAGACTGAGAATTCCAATACTATTATTTAGAATAATAAAACAAAAAAAGGCGTGAAATGTCCTTTGAAACTACCCCAGATGCCTAGCTCCAGCAGCGGGCCCAGGTGAGGAGCAGGATGGTCAGGGGGCTCCCCAGGAGCTGTAGTTAGAGGTATTTCCCTCACAAATGTGTGCCAGGCGGGCAGATCGGCAGGCACTGGAGCACTGGGGGTGAAAACCAGCTTACCCTGAAGCTGGTTGAAGTCGTTGTGCTGTCACTGCCCGCTCTGCTGCTGATAAATTCAGGCTTTTCCCCGTGTTGGAAGATGTGGCACCAGCTCTGTGTAAAACATCTGATGTGTTTGTAACCTCTGCTCCCCCTGCACGCGGATTTTGTGCATGAGTGGTAGCTGCATTAATTACATCTGTGTTCAATTACTGGACTCTCTCACAGTATTAATGCTACCTCATTTTTCTTTTAATAACATGAGTGTAAACCACAGAGCAATATTTCAGACAAATTTAATAGAGGCAGGAGCCAATTTTAATGCAAGTTTATCCAAATATAATGGAACCGGGAGCTCCTAGCTTTGAACTGTGTCTCTGTTACTAACCACTGCATATCCAATGGCAAGTTGCTTATTTCTGTATGTTAGCAAAAGCAGCAGTACTAGGATTTTGTGACACGTTTTGACGGGTAGCAAACGATTTTAAAGCAAATGAAAATTTATTAACTATTACAGTTTGGAAGCTCTCTGATGGCTTACTGTTCTTCAAAACTTGTCGCAAATAACACTATTTTGTGGGGCAGAAGAGAGGAGGGACCTCCCTGTTGCTTTTCTGCAAGGGCAAATTCTTTATTTGCAAGACATGGATACTGGGGAAAGTTGGGGCTGGAGAAGGGTATCCTCAAAATATCAGATTTGTTTTGGCTAAAGGTGATTATCCTTCTCCTCATCACTGTGATTAAGTAGATGCCATTTCTTTGTTAGGCATCATTTACTCAACAGCTGAAGATTCAAGTGTGCATATCTGGTGTACAGTGAAAATCTCCAACTTTCCTGCTATGCCATTTTCCTGTTAGAACAATTCTGTTTTAATTATTTCATATATAGTGCATGTAAACTGAGAATAAGCTGCATCAATAGTAGACAGCAGTTGCTAGATTGTTATGTTTCTCTCCTTGTGATTTTTTTTTCTTATCACATTCTTTCATGTGAAGGCAATAGATCGAGGCATTTACTTTGAACTTCTTTACGCACCTGCCATCAAAGACTCCACAATGAGAAGATACACAATTTCAAATGCCATCAGCCTGATGCAGATCTGCAAAGGAAAGGTAAGCTCTCGCAGGGGAAACCAGGTCGTTAATTCAAATGCTTCTGGAGTTGTACAGACTGAGCCATTTTAAATGAGTTTGATGCTGAGGTTTCTGTACCTGTGACTGAACTTTTGCCTACTCCTACAAGCAAGCAGTAATTCCAACAGCAGGTATTTCCAGCCATGCACCACTGCACACTTTCTCCTTAAGTTGTCAAATCATTATCCTTATTCACAGTACCAAAAACAAAAGAGGAAAGAAATGTCACAGAGATAGGAGGAATTAAAATTTATGCATCTGTTTAAAAGACTGCATTTCAATTTTCTATTTGTTCAAAAGCTGTTTTGTTGAGAGAGAGTATATACTTTGAGTAAGGGAAAAAATACCAAGAAAAGAGATAGAAGTTTTGTTTTATTAAAGTGTTAGTAAATTCCCAGAACACAAACCAGATCCCCCAGCTAGCTGGCTGTAAGCCAGAACTTTGCTGCAATCAGATCAAGTGCATCCTTCCCTGCTACTGAAACTGAGGAAAGCAGTGATACTTGCAGTTAGGAGGCCTATACCCCACTGCTTTTGTACCTTACCTCTCCCTAGGCTAAGCTGCCTGTCCTGTGGATCCTCTCAGGTCACGAGTTTTTAACAGAAGAATATTGTAACTCATAACTGAGCCAAAGGGGATCGGAGCTCCCGCTGTCGGTTTTGAAAAGGTCTTTGCTGTGCTTAGCTAGTCCAGAGATGCTGAAACTTATGCTGCCCAGCAGGTCTAGTCTAAAGAGGGATACAGAGTTTGGAAGTAAAGGGAGATACTGCAGGAACAGGCCTGTTTTGTGGGATAGAGAAGAGTTTTGGAGAGGTGAATTCCCGTGGTGCAACAGAGTAAAAAGTGTAATTGTTTGCATGGCCTTTGCTAAGAAGCCTGGGTCTGGCTCTTAGTCACACAGACTGCTGACTTGGAGGCGAGGCACATAAAAGCCCTTCCCTTGGGGTTCCTTTGTGCCCTGCTCCTCATCCCTCTGTGCAATTACAGGTCTGTTCCACGTGCGGTTGTTGACTTGAGTAGCAAAAGTTGCAGTAACCTCACAAACACAGCAAGTGATATTGGGGCTCTGCAGAGTGCTCTTTCTTTCTGTGAGTGTTGAGCTGGCACTTCATTTATGCCTCGAAGGTAAATTGCCTGGAGCTGAGCAAAACAATTTGTTGTTAGGCAGTAGAAAAGTTGGACTGCCAGCTTATCTTGGAGTCTTTTATCTCTTTTGTTGTAGCAGGGCAGGGAAACTTCCAGGAACTTGCTGGTATGTCAGAGCTTAACTTGTTTTGGGGAGCTGGTTTGAGGTAAAGTGTGCATGGGGTGAGGGAGACTCGTTTGTCTCCCCAGACAGACAGGTATATGCACAGTCCTGCCGCCTCGCAGGGACTGGTAACTGAGCATGGATACTGTGTCTGGAGAGTGTTCTGAGCAGCTGCTTTCCTCTTTACCTGAGGAAATTGCATTTTGCCTTTAAGTTCTGATCCCAGTGAATTTGCCTTTGCCTGTTTCTCCTTCATTCTCTAGCAGAACTTTTCTTGTCCGCTCCTGTCTCCTTCTCACCCGTGCCCTGCCTGGAAGGCGGCTGCTCTGCAGTCAGCAGGGCCCATCTCGGGCACCCCAGCAGTGAGGAGCTGTCCCATGCTGGCTCTGGAGCATGGCCCAGGCCAGAAGATGGGTAGTGGCTGCTGCAGCTCAGAGCAGGAGGCTTAAATCTTCCCAACGAGCTCTTGCAGTCAGCACTGCTGAAGCCCAAAAGCCCCCCTGGGTTCCATAAGGCAGTTGTTTTAAAGGTGAACTACATGGAGGGGAGTGTTCTATCTCCATCATGTTGTGTGCTATTAAGTTACTTTGCATATATTAGTTTATGCTTTTCCTTATGTGAGGCGGAGTTGTCTAGTCCTGTCCTTTCCTCCTCACAATGCAAGAAAACCTTGGACAGAGTGTGAGCAGTGTAGGTGTTTCTGTGCAAATAGCTCCTTTGGTTCCAGCTCCAGCTGTGCATGTAGCATCTTCTTCCAGTGGCTGCTTTGCTCTTTGTGCTGGGGAGGTGGAAGGACAAGCGGAGCAGGGCAGGAATGAGAGCCCCTGCCTTGCAAGGGGGGATGGTGGATGTGTTAGTACGGACGCCAGAGATATCTTGCCTCAATATTGGTTCCCATTTCCATCCACTCGAGTGGGAATTCCCAAAGTCTTTTATTCAATAGAAGAAAAGATGCGGTTTTGTTTTTGCCACAGAAGGAGATTTCTGTCTGTGTGAAACGGCCTCCCCTGGGTGAGCATCCTTGGAGGGTTCCCAGGACCAGTGCTGGCAGCTGAGCTGCCGTGTCCAAGCCCCTGAGTGGTCACGCAGCTCTTCTGTAGAAGCCCTGTGGGAGAGGGCGAGGGAGCAGGACCCTGCTCTGCCCGCTGGCTCTCCGGAGGCTGCTAGGGCTGAGGAGTGAGTGTGTGGCACGACCTGGCTGCCCTTGCTTAACTGCAGACTGGTTTCCTCACCTGGTGTTGAGGAGGTCCTACGCGGATGCTGAGGTTAGGGTTGGGGTTTGCTGAATTGCAGAGAGTAGGCTAAAAATTCAGGAGCTCCAAGCTATCTAGACGGTCTTTAGGCCTCTTTGAGGGATTCAGGCTGCACTCCTGAATCCATCTCTGTTACAGCTTAGGTCGCGTTGTGTCATTTGTGTGTCTTGCCACACAAGCAGGTGTCATGTGGCCTGTGGCTCTTCAGGGCCAATAAGGGCCCGTAGCTCTTTGTCTCTTCTAGATAGTGTAAATAAATTAGGATGTGTCCTAATACCGTGTGTGTGACTATGTTTCTTTCCTGTTTATGTAAAGCCCCTTTTAAAGTCCAATGTAAAAGGCAGAGGTTCATGAGTGCTTAGTAGCAGCACTCGGAGGTGCAGGTGACCCCGGCGGCCGCCCGAGGCGCGTTGCTCGCTCAGCCCGTGTCCATCGCAGGGACATCCTAACCCCGGCGTGCCGGTCCCTGTGCTGCAGGGAGAAGGCAGGTAGGGCAGGTTGCTTGTGTGGGGAAGCCAAGCTCTGCCAGAGCCCCCTCACGTGGGCACAGCAGCAGCTGCCCGCTGCCAGCTGGGCTGTGAGCTTGCGCTGCAGGCAGGGCTCACAGAGCCCTCGCTGCCTGCGGCTTTTCCACTGCTCAGTGCTGTTTGACAGATGCATGTTTATTCTCTTTTGTCTTCCAGAACATTGTTATTTCAAGTGCAGCTGAAAGGGTAAGTCCCAGATTCTTGTTAGTATTGGAAGAAAATGGAGGATTTATTTTTACATGAAAATACCACTTTAATTATATTAAACATATGAATATTTTAACTTTAGATACAAGATGGAAGTTATATTTCTTTTGTTTTTAATGAGGCTGTCTTAACAAATAATTACTTTTTTTGTTGTTGTCCTTGTATATTCCATGGCAGTTTTCTCCCAGATGGGGATTTTTTTGTTTGTTTGTTCCTGGTGCATTTTCTTTTTGTCTTGTTTTCTGCACTGTGCCAGCCTTTGGGCAAGTGCGCGTGTGCATCCAACCTTCTTTGTTCTGTTTCAGCCTCTAGAGCTACGAGGTCCTTACGACGTGGCTAATCTGTATCCTTTATCCAAGCTGAAGGCAGCAATTAATAGTAACATGTAGAATCTCAGATGGGTTTTGAAATACTTGCATCCTTGATGCCCCTTGTACACAGTGATGCTGGTTGCTGACTCATAGCTAGAACCAGGGCTCTGAGTGGGCACGGGAGCAGCAGCAGCTCTTGGCCATGCAGTAGCATCAGCAGGCACCGTAAATAGCAGCGTCTGAGTACAGGTACACGTCTTGACACTGGTGGGGGTGTAAGTGCAGGAATGAGTAACAGTCATAATCACAGGTCTTTAAATAGGATAAAAATACAGACACACTGGACCAAACTATGACTCATTAATCATGATCTCCAAGGTGTCATGTCTTTTGTCGCAAGAAAGGTATCTGTCTATATCTGTATGTATATACATACGTGTGTATATGTAAAAAAGCATGTCTATATTAAGAAAGAGAAGTTCTTATTTGCTTAATGCTAGTTCCTTCTGTTCTTAATTCTCAGTCCTCAGCTGTGTGACGCTGTTCAGTCAGGGCATGTGTTCTAGAAACTCAGAAGAGTGTCCTTGCTTCCCCCTTGAAGAGTTTTTACGTGCCCTTCTCCTCGGCCTTGCCGCGAGCCTGAGCAAGCCCTGCGGGGCTGTCCCCAGGGGCAGGATCACACTTTGCTTCGTGAGAACTGTGTGGGAGGGAGCGTGGCCGGAAGAACAATGCACAAAGTTTCCTCCCCTCTTGAAAACAGCAGTCAGGCTCAGCCCAAATTAACCTACCTGCTTTTGATGTCATCCCTATACGAGGCGGTTGGGATTTTTTCTGCAGTGTTTCTGTGTCTGCAAGCACTCTTTCCTACAAAACTGAAATTTTCAGTGGGATCATTTTTTACTTGATACATGTAAGAAATGTACTTATGTCAACAGTCTTTTATTTTCAAAATGACAGTTACCTGTCTGAATAAAAAAGCAGCATTCATGAGAGCCTTCTGGGGTGTGCTAGGAAACTTCTAGAACTTCTAGAGGAGAATTGGGTACTTCAGTTCTCAATCTCTGGGTAACCTTACGCAAAATGTCGCTCTGATCTGCAGCTTTGCTAATTTGCAGTTATGTCTTGAATAAGCAAACTTGTCCTACAGACAGACTGCCTTAGTCTGCTTGCTCCTTTCTGCACGTTTTGATCCTGACCGAAGGTGACAGAGCTTTGCTCTTTGGCATGTCAGAAAGAGATGCCAAGGCGGCCGTGTCTACCAACTGCAGAGCCACCCTGCTGCATGGAGGTAAGTGAAAAGCACGTGTGAACTCCTCTCTCTAAGCAGTAATTGCATTTTTTTTTTCAGCTAAGTCTGTATTGATGCATATTTTTTAGAAAGTTTGAGACCTTATAGAGTAATTCAGCTTTGGATTTTTGTCCAAGTCATGAAGAGGAGCTTGTACAGAAACACACCTTGTGTGTGGTTTTTTTTTTGTTTGTTTGTTTTTTGCTTTGTTGCTATGTTAGCAAATCAGTGTCTGAACCAATCCTGCTGCCTGTGCTGGAATACTCACTAACGATATTAAACCCTCATAAACCATTGGCCAAAACCCAGGTCTGCCTGTTACACTGCGTAGTGAAAACATCACCAGCTTCAAGAAGTGTGAAGGCCCAGTCCTTTCTTGCTTCCCAACCCCCTGCATCCATACCAACCATCCCTCTTCTTACTGATCCCTGCTGCAGTTGCTCCATCTTACCCATACATGCAGCAGTGAAAGGGTAGGGATGAAAGGCAGAAATTAGTTTTAAGGATTATTTACACTTTGTGCTGCAACAGTATTTCTGGTTAGTGTGAAACAACACGTGCTGTGTTTTTTTGCCTGCAAGACTAAAGTAGTAATTGGAGACCCATCTGACTGATTTTAGACTTTAATCAGTAGTCTAGTGTAAAGCATTAGTGGCTTCAGAAGTTCTATGTGCATATGCTAGATATGAAAAATCATGGTAGTTTTTTGGTTTTCAGGGTGGTGGTTATTTGTGTTTTAACTTGTAGTTCCTGAAATAACTGATACTCCCTATTGCCAATACAATAAAGCCTGACTTTGCTGGAGTACCTGCTGACAATGGCTGCTGTGAGCCCCTTGCTGACAGTTGAGACTGGAAAGGTAAAAAGCAGGATCCTTTAGCAGGGTGTTTAGCAAAGGCACTTCAACCAAAAACGCTCACCACTAAACAGGCTACCAGTTTGATTTAGCATGTTTAAGTCAGATCAACTGTATTGCACTGGTGTGGGCTGTGAAATAAAGCAGTATCGGGAGGGCCCGTCCATGGGCTGGGTGATTGAGCATTGAATGCGTGAGCGTGATCCTATCCGAGGTGCTTGTATATTCCAGAAACGCGGAAGAGTGCCTGTGGGGTGGTGTACACTGTGAAGAAGCCTCGCAAAGTTGAGGAGGAAGAAACAACAGTGCCAGCCTGCAAAAAAGCCAAGACTCAAGCTTGAGGAACCAAATCTGCTGTTAGCAGGGATGTCCGTACCATCTTTGCCCAGTGCTGTGTCTTCCTTCTGCCCTCCAGCCAGCTCAGTTCCTCACTTGCTGCTTGATGTGCTCCAGGGGAGAATTGTTCTTGTGGTCAAGCGAGAGAGCTGTGGGGATGACAGGGCGGCTGAATAGTTGTCACACCTGAAGGGTGATCCTGTGCTTCTGGCCAGGGCCAGGGTAGCTGCTCTCCGCCCTGCCCCAGCTCTTCTGGAGTTAGTGCAAACTCCACACAGCATTTCGAATGTGTGGGAATTTTCAGTTGTACAGGTGCAGTCTTTTTTTAATTAAAAGTATTCGCAAGAACATATCCATTTAAGGTCTAGTTCTTATGGCCTCTCAAGTTTTAGAACACATCTCTGTACTAAGCCTTACAACTGCAAGTGACTAGGTCAAGTTCTCTTCAGTGGTCTGTGAGGAATAAATGTGTAGGGAAAAAAACATGCTCCCCGTTGTGTTTGTGATCAGGGGCTGTAAAGAAGAGCCCAGCATCCGTCACTTGTTAGGAGACACCTTGGGTTTGTGTTACAGAAGCACTGACTGACCTGGCCTGCGAGACCTGCTGCACACGGAGGCCTGAGGCTCTTCACACTGTGATGTGGGGCAGTTGCGGCAGGTGGAAGGGAAGAGCCCGAGGCTGCCCCAATCCTGTGCTCGGCTCTAAGCTGCAGCTGAGCCTAACAGCTGTCTCAGCTGGGCCTGAGCAGTCACCACGTCACGATTCTTGCCACATCATTTCCTTCTGCTGTCCCGCTCAGGCAGCGGTGCCTGCAAGAGTGTCTCCCTGGCCACCCCAGCCCTTCCTTTCCCCTCTCCTATCTCCTTTCCTCTCTTTCCTTCTTCCTTCCTGTTACTGCCTCAGTAAATCTAATCTGGCTGCCAAAAAAAGCAATTGTAACAGATCTATAATCAGCAGAGCATTTTTAGAGCTCTTCCAAATGGTGACTGAAGCTTCTATTTTTTTTCTTTTGATAAACCAATATATAAAACAAATATGTATGATACTGTAATAGGTCCCTGAGCCAGCTTTGATGTGAATACTCTAGTCCTTCATCTGCATCTGACACCAAACTGCTATTGTATGTAAAATACTGCAAAAATCTTGCAGTGTCATCTCTGAACTTTTTCTAGTGACTGGACAAAGGAAAATGAAAGGAGTTCTCGGTAAACTAACACTTCTATGACAATCTGGATATAAGTTGCAACAGCTTTTGCTTTAACCAAAAAATAATGAAATATTTGCCCTTCATGTTGCTCTTTTACTTGTTGACTTCATGATTTGAATCATGTTTTATCACCAGGAGTAGAGTATAAAATGTATATGGTAATTTCGCTTATGGACTTGCCTCCCAAATGAGGTTTTAGCAAAATAGAGCAGAAGCTGAAATGTGTCCGGTGCAGTTATGTGAATAACGTGTTATCTTGCCTTGGCCAGAGAATAGCCTACCTTGAGCAAAAGAGAAATTGTTTAACAACTATAGAGTTTTGAAATCCAGACATCCTACTTGTTGCTTGTTTGACCTTGGTTTTAAAATTTACAGTCTATGTATTTGCCCTGTAAGCAGATAAACCGCATCAGGAACCGGGTGAAATGTCTCTTTTGCCCCGGTTCCCTGAAGCATTTTGCTGTTGCAGCCCCTCTGGTGCCTGAGCAAGTGAACGGGCTCTGTGGGGACTAAGCGAGGTCGCCGAGGCCGTGTCCGTGTCCCGCAAGGTGCCTTCCTGGTGTCCGAGGAACTGCAGAAACAAGTGGTGAGGTGGGAACGAGCAGAGGGGTCCCTTGCTGGGGTAGCTGAAGCTCTCTGCGTGTGTGCCTCACTGTAAGTACTAATTTGCTGAGAAACCAAGGCTTTAAATCAAGCTCAGTATTACAACTGCAACTTTTCATTTTACTAGCTACTCAAGTACTGGCTTTCTGCTTTTCTTCATGTGTTTCTATTTAATACAAAGTAAGAAGAGGCGTTTACCTAACAGTGTCAGGGAAGCAGCTCAAGTGCTGGCAGCTCTAAGCAGATGGTGCTGTGTGTCTTGGAGGTCAAGATGTGCACCGTAAGGAGAGGCAGAGCTTCCCTGCGTGTGCTCCGCGCCACATAGCACACTCCAAGTGGTACAAAGAACCACTCTTTATTTAAACTGAGGAGATCAGTACAAAATGTACAGAAAAAGCAGTACAAATTTACAAATATACATCATCTGTTTCTGCATTATTCAGTTTTCAGGCTTCATGACAGGCCAGCTTTAGGAGCTTCACATCCTGATCCTATCTTCTCTCACGTTCATAACGTCGCATTTGAATCTGACAGTCCAAAATTCATGTAAGGACCTCTGTCCTTGAGCCCTTTATCACAAGACTGGTAAACTATCTGCAAACCTCCTTGCTCAACTGCTTCTTTAAATCCACTTGGCATCTTAGTGGACCTTCCTCCCTTGCTATCTGATCTCATCCACATATTGCCAGTCATTTAACATTTTAATAGTGAGAATTCATCAGAGACAAGGCAGCAGTTACAGGTATTGGCTATTTAGAGCTATTAGAAGACCAGAGGGAAACTGCTAAAGTAGTTCAAAATATTGCCATCTAAGACAAAAAGGATATAATTTGCTGACAAATATTAGTTAGAACAGTAAAAAAACATTAAAAATTAATTTTTAAATAAATAAATAATAAATAGGAATAAATAAAGCCATTTTAAATGGAATTTTAACACTCAACCTGCATTTTTAAATAATTTCTCTGCATCTTTGTTTTGCTGTTTTTTCAATGAAAGTATCTTATTGTCTGGTGCCATAAATATCTTCAATAAAAAAAAAAAAAAAAAGTCGTCATGGCTGGTAAGGAGCATTTAAAAGCAACAGAAAGCCATCTTCTATCCTCAGAACTTGTTCAGCTGTGTGCTTTTGTAGGAATTGTCTTTCAGGCTGTTGAATATCTCTTTGGTGCCATTCTGCCACTGAAGCACGAGGTCCATGGGGGTTTTCCCTTCCTGGTTGAAGGGCCAGAGGAAGCAAGATTTAGTTTCAGCCAGTGAACCGGGCTTTACTCATTCTTAAATCTTTGCACTGCACACTTGTCCCCTATGGGACCACTGCATGTGCCCACGGTCACAGTGCCCCTGTGTGAGCCCAGGCTCCTCCTCCTGCTCAGGGCAGCAATGAAATTGCCTTGCATCTCAGTGGGTTTAAGCCACGTTGCTAGCAGGTACCCTGAATAGCAGAGGCTGTGTGTGTTTATCCCAATCCAATCTGAACAGGCTCGACGTACATTTAGATGAAATCTCAATAAACCACTTGTTTGTGCAATTGAGAATTCAGATAAGACTTTGTACTGGTCTAAATAAGTAGCTTATGAATGACATATAAATTAAGCAGGAGCAACTTTCATGTCGCAGGAGCCTGCGAGCAGCTCCTAGGTCTTTGGGGCTGTGGCTTTTATTCCACATCCATGTCCCAAATACCCCACAAGCTACTGCTGGGAGCACCCTCACATTAGGGGCTTGGGCAGTGAGTAGGGAGAGCATAAAGTGTCATAGCCACTAGTTTCTTCCTTGCCTGCATTGTTTTTTATGCTAGTCAGTGTTTCTTGTGAATGAGTAAATGTCACCATCTGTCCCACAAATGTTTTGATTGGATTTGGGGTGATGGGGACAGAGATGTGTCTTATTTTTGCAGGCGGTGGCTGAGCTCTGGCAGCTGCTGTGGGTGAAATGGTCGTGAGCAATGTCAGGTGCTGAGCTTCGTGCATGGAAACCCTGCTGATGCAGGTGGTTTATTGCCCAGCAATCAGACTAATGGTTAACCAGGCATCTAGCCTGCAGAGCTTGGGCTTAGCATCAGCTGTGGGCTTGTTGGGCTGGCAGAGGGGAGTTTTCTGGGGCAAGTGAAGATCTTTGTTGTCTCAGAAGTAACTGAAGCCCAGTGATTGCTCAAGGAGCAAGTGTCTGTGTTTACAGCTTTTCAATATCTTATGTGTGCAATTAAATTAGTACAATGTGATGCTGTTTTAAATCACAGCCAGTTTAGGGTTTAGGACAGGTACCATTTTGCTGCCTCTGGCTGCCCTCCCTGGGCTGTGCTTTCTCTCTCTGTCATTTCCACTTTAATTTAGTTAGAAGCAGTCTCAGGGAGCTGCTTTGCAATAATCTCTCCTAGTCTTCAAGCCTACAATACTGCTCTGAAGGGTGACTTTCCCGAGCACTTTGCTTTCCAGTATACTGTGCTATTGCTTACGTGATTCTTTATGGTTAGGTCCGCTCCGTAAAGGATCAGGAGTCTGACCATTTTGTAGCGGTTCAGCCTCACGGCGTCGTGCATCGGAGTGTCCCCTTCCTGCACGGGGGAGACGGGAGCGTGGTCAGCGCGGCCCGGCTGTGGGGGCATCTCTCGGCTTGGGGTCCCCGTGGGGCTGCCAGGCCCTGCTGCTGCTTACCCTGTCCCTGGCGTTGAGGTCGGCCTCGCAGGCGATGAGGTGCTCCCCACACTCGTACTGGCCCGTTCGCACAGCCACGTGCAGAGGGGTGCTGAGCAGCTGCGGAACGGGGGCAAGGGAGCACTCAGTGGCACAGCACAGGCAAACCAAAACCCAGCCCCTTCAGGAGCTTCTTGTCTCCAGCTTAAGCTACCGAGTCCCAAAGGGGCCTACCTTGTCTCTGGCGTTTCTGTTTATTCCCTTGTCCAGCAGGAATTTCAGAACGTCCAGGTTGCCGCCCCGGCATGCCCAGTGCAGGGCTGTGGATTCCAGCTGCACCAGGAAGAACAAATGGAAGGTAATTTAATTCACCTTTATAAAAATGAACAAAGCTAGCAATGCTGATTGTGTCTCTAAATGAATGCAAAATCATTTTTGTGTCGTTTAACCTGAAGTAGAAGTACTTTACTGTGATCATTGGGTTGTTTCTAGTAACAGCTTTTCTTTTTTGCCCTAATTCCTTTAGTACTGCTAGTTTCTCACTTATCACAGTCAGTCACTGCATATTGCTCTTAAAGACAGAGTCCTAGATGTGAGAAAGGGTGAATTCTGTGTGAAATCTGTGACTAAGAAGTCGTTTTTGGACAGCCAGATATGATTTTTATGGTGGATACATGCTATTTTATATCTGTTATTTTCATTTGATGCCTTTTGGATTCCAAAGCACAAAGAAGATGACAACAAAGGACAAGAATAGTTCTCCTCAAACTCTGAGGCTCCCAGTGCTTGATTTCTCTCCCCTGAGCTCTGCTGCAAAGGGTGGAACTCCCCTTGCAGATCCTGCCCTGCTCATCATCCCTCATGTTCTCACGCTGCAGGGTTAAGCAGGTGGGAATGAGGCCGGCTGCTTCCAAGTGGGCAGCAAAGGGACGACATGCTGGGAGTAGGGAAGCACGGGAAGAGCTGCGAAAGCTGTTGGCGTTTAGCACTGCCACAGCCAGCATTTCTGTAGGGAAGGGGTCTCTCCTGAGCTGAGTGCTGAAATCCCAAGGCACCCCAGGAACAGCACTGAGCTCCTGAGGGAGGTGTGGGACAGCGCCGGCTGCTGCGGGCGTCAGCGCCAGCCTGGCCTCAGCGCTCCTGTCCTTCCTGGGCCATCGTGGCCGTGCCCGGGCCGATCTGCTCCTCCGCTTCCTCGATGATCCCACAGCCACTTCGGGAAAGTGAGGTAGACCTCCCCCGCCCCGAAACCTCTTCTCTACAGGATTATTTTAAGGCTAAACTTAGTAGACATTTTAGTTAGCAGCAGCCTTTTGATGTTCTTCCCTGTTACATGCACTTTTTGGCAGAGGTGGGAAACAAACGGATTTTTGAAAGAAATGCAAGTGGATATACATACCATATCTTGCAGTTCGAGTTGGGCTCCAGCTTCCACCAACTTTTTCACCACCTCTAGGTGTCCTTCGGAGCATGCCCTGTGCAGCGCTGTGCGCTTGTACTGTCAATTAGAATAGTGCAAAGCCAGGTATTCAGTGTGGCACCAAAAAGCTCTCTTTAAATCTACCTAGGGTGATGGCAAACACGCATATATTATGCTGATTCATTTTCCAGAGCTAATACTTTGGAGACCTGAAATCTGCTAAATTTTAATAGCACCCTAATAGTAGAATGCTGCCTACCCAGCATTTTAAATGACATGAGGAATAGCTGCAGTATGACATCGAAATTTAAAATCATGCCTGTTGTGCATGTCCTCCATCTAACAACGCGTGCTGCCTTTTGCCAGTGCAGCCTGTGCACTGTGTGGCACGAAGCAGGCAGCTTTGCTCCTTTGGAGTTCTGCACAAAAAATAATCCTTATCTCTCCCATCTGTAGCACTGGAAGACCACTGTTATGGGAAGCAGGGTCTCCCAGTCCCCAGCCTCTTTCTTTTAAATATGAAGGATCTTTAGTGATAACATTACTCAGAAGGAACCCAGTGGCCCCTTTATTACTGGAAAAAGCAGTACATCAAACTCCTGAGTTTACTTTCTTACACCGAACTCCCCTCCTGCCCCCTTTTCTTTGCCTCAAAAATGTGGAAACTACAAAACCTTGTGGTAGAAGTTATTTTTGCCCTCCAATAATCTCTCTTCTACATCAGGCTTTGAAGTAAGAAGAAATATCGCACCTCATCGCAGACGTCCGGATCCCCTTTGTCTGACAAGTATTTCTCGATGACTGGCAGCTTGTTCTCCAGCGCAGCCCTGAAGAAGGTAGGTATATCCACTGGTCCTGTCTGCTGGAGAGAAATATGCAGGACATAAACGCATGTGGCAGCCCCACAGCAGTGCAAAACCCATTGGCCCTATTGCTGAGGAGATCACTTCATAAAAGCACTTACAATAACTTCTGGTTCGCGTTCCTTTAAAACAGGCACTTTCACTTTCTTGCACTTTTTCTTCTTCCTCAGCTGAATAATTTTTTCAAGATCTTCCAAGTTCTCAAGTTTTGGCCTCTCCTGTAATTTTTTCTTCTTGAGCTGAAACAGAGCAGGAGAGGCAGCAAGTTGAGCAGCAGGTAAACACGTAAGACAGTAGGACAGGGCATGCTATTCTTCAGCTAAATTCCACTGGGCTAAGACTGGATGAACTTTGAATTAAGATGCCTATTTTTAACAGCGGGGGCTCATTAAGCATTATAGTATTTTACCAAGGGAGTAAGAAAAGCTATACCATCTTTAGTTTTTTGTATACTGTCGTCCACTCTCTCTCTCTCCAGATGTATGTTATTGGATGGATAACCTATTTTTTTCTGGTCGTGTCATGAGCTGGAGCAGCACCACAGTCCCTTCTGGATCAACAATTTAAGAAATCTTATGATCAACTCATGAGGATAGTTTTAATGGTTTCTATCAAGCTTCCACTTTTAGGTTTTAGTCTGCCTGATTAATCCTCTTTAATGAAAAAAAAATAGTTAAGTGAATTGTAAAGTTTATCCTGATTTTTAGCATTTTGTTGGGAAGATGTTACATTTTGGGATTGTCTCCAATGTCCTTGGGAGGGCAGTTTGGTAAATGTTCAAGACTTCTTCAAGCCTGTTTGAAAAAACCCTCACTGCATGGAGTCAGTATGGGTTGCTGCTAACATCAGGTTGCTGACATCTGTGTTGTCTCATTTCCCCTCCTAGTTAAACCTTTTCATTCTCGTATTGCTTTGAGTTCTGAGGCCAGCTGGTTCTTAATTCACTAAGGATGTAAAATGTTACACGTGTTAGGAGCGCCAGCCCTGGGAGCTTACCTCTGCCTCTAGCTTTTTCTCCTGCTCATAGGCCAGTTCTCCTCGGGTCAGCTCAGAGACTGTCTTTAGATCCTCCTGCTTCTCTAACCTTACAGCAGCTTCGTACTCTCCATTTCTGAAGTCCTCAGGGAGGAAACTGCCAGTCTCTTTATCATCAGTTTTCTTCCCCGTCACCTGCAGAAGCAAATGGGGTTTATATAAAATACGCAGTTCCGTGACTGAAGTGGCCACCTCCGGGGCCACCGGTTACCAGCAGCTGATTGCGCGTCCTTGCTGCAAGTGTCCCGCTCGTGTGGTAGGCAGAGTGCAGGGCCTGGGCCTGGCTTAACGGCACCTGAGCAGATAGAACAGTTTCAGTGGCAGGGAGCCCCTCTACCCCCACAGAGCAACCCCCTCATTGGCATCCTGGGGTTTGGATAGAGACCCCGCGAGGGACTAGCCACCCTGAGCAAGCAGAGGGGAGAGGCCACCCCCTTGGGACCTTGCACATACAGGGGCACACGGAGCAAACTACATCAGCTTGCTGAGCAATTTCAAGGCTGATCTCACTCTAGCTGTCAATACCAAGGTCCCCATTTATAGCAGTTAGCAAGTTGGTAGCATGAAGTGGTTCCGGTGCACAGGCTGTAGGGGGCTTGGTTGGTTTGTTGAAGGTTTTGAGCAAGTTTTGGAAATATGCTTAAATCTGATCAAAAAGACCACATGTTAAGCTTAGTGGAGGCTGTGGCATGTTTTGAGAGTGATTCAGTGAATTTTTATGATCTAAACCGACTTTTCATTCAATCACCGTTGTTAAAATTTCTCAAAGCTTAACACTAGAGAAACTGGCAGGGCCTTGCCGAAGGATTTAAGACAGTGTTAAATAGTTAGGTTTTATGGCAGTTTCATTTTAATTTATTCATCTGGAAGCACAATGAGTTTCCTTATAACATATCAGTGTTGTAGTGGCTTGCCCCTTTCTGCTGGCCAAATCAAGAATACTTTGTCTGAAACCTACAACAGGGTGCCCCGTCCCTGATTCCATGTAGATGTTGTTTTTCGAAGGTCTGTTATACTGTGAAAAACAGAATGCAGGACCTGTTAGTAATGCATGATGCTGGTTTATAAGTGGAAAGAAAAAAGGTTGTTTTCCCTGTATTGATACTTCTTCTTAATCCCTTACTGGGCTGGAATTACTTTGTGTGAATAGCTTTAAGAAAAGAAAACTCTAAATCAAACTCAAAAGAAAATGCACGGCTGCATTTGGGTTAGTCTGTTCCTCCTGGTGATGCAAAACCCTCACAGCTCTGCAGTGGTATCAGTGGCGAGTCCCCTTTGCAGGGAAGGTTAAAACAAGAACATTTTAGCATAGCATATAACACATACAGCTTTGTACCTAGAGCACAGCACTGATGGTCACCCCCTGAATCCCCTCAACGATCTCCAAAGGTTGTCTCTCTCTGACTGATAATACAGAAGGAAAAGTAATGATGCATGAAGGAGAGAAGATGGGACCTACCAGCTCTTCGACCTTCATCACCATCATGTCTGCCAGCAGCCGAGGCCGTGCTCCTGCGAGGCCGAAGCTCCCAAGGGCTCGGGTGAGCTCTGCAGGGGCCGCCACGCCAGCTTCGCTTATATATCTTCGGGAGAACTTGCCTTGAATGAGATAATCTTCCAAGCTGGGAATGCGAGTATGCCGGCGGGCTCTGCCAGCCGGGAGGTAGGTCCGCGCTCATTCCAGACGTGTTAACCAGCCAGATCTGGTGTCGCGGGGGGGACGGACCGGCCTCCCCATCTCCCCGCCCCGTGTGTGAGAATCGCAGCGAAATGTGAGCTCAGGGCTCCTTGGGCAGTGAGCGCACGGCTCAGCCACGCCGGCCCCGCTGCCCACTAGGACAGCTGCCTGGGGATACAGTGCCTGAGAACTGCCTTTTTTTTTTTTTTTTTTTTTCTTTTTTTTAGTGACTTTCAGCTGACTGGAATACCCAGGAAAGGGGGTTTGCTTATGGACAATACCCTTAGTGTTTAAATTTCCTGATAAGCGGATGATGACCCTTTATGTTTTTTTTGGGAAGCCATTCTTCTCATTGCTGTTTATTCTCGGATGGTAAACAGTTTGAGGGGAAAGGGTTTTTCTCATCGTGATGGCACTCTCCTATATTCGTTGGAAGGAATTCTCCAAAGGGATTACTGAGGCAGAATGATGTCTCCGGTGCTAAAAGGGCCTATGACATGCTAAGTTACAATCAGTGAAAGATCTTAAAACAGCGAGCTCTGCATTTTTCTGGGATGTTGTCAGTAATTATAAGCAGAATAATAAATTAAGCCTCTTATGCTTTTTTTTTTTTATAAGAAAATATTGACTAACAAAACAATGTTTTTTTGTGTGTTTTCTTAGGCAATGTTTCCCTTCGGAACATGGGAGAATAGAAGCACAAATATGATCTGTTAGTTTCTGATGGTGAGACCGAACAGAGGCAGATATGTACAAATGTTCGCTTAGTCTTGAGCAATAAGGAGCTTTTAAGTCCTAGGATTAGAGGGGCAAGCTTTCCTTGAGCCACAAATCAAAATAGCCTGGGAGCAGGCTAATGAACAACAGCAAAATACAATTTTATAAGCGGAAGACCCACTAATCCCTGTATTCAAGAGGGTGGATAAATGCCAGGAAAATCAGTTGTCTCATTCTCCAGTGCTTAATGCCTCTGAGTGGTGAAGCTCAAGGCCTCAGGCGTTTGGATCACCTGGTTGAAATCAATGCAACAACTCAGGTGCTTGAGGCACAGTACAACATGCAGTTACTACTTCACCAAGTCAAGTCCTGGATATCTGGGGAGATTGTTTATATCATTAGCATCATTAATGATATGCCGTGTTCCTGATAGTGACCTTTCAAGGTGTCTCTACTCTTCTGATCTACCAGTAATTTGAGTACATCCAAACTTGTCTTCTAGACCTCATCATACCTATGCCCTCCCTTTCCCTGAAATGAAGCTGGACATCAGGTGGTTCCTTTACTACTCAGAATATGTATGACATTACAGGGTGAGTCCTAGAGCTAAAATAGAGTATGTGGCAGCAAGAGAACCTTTCAGAACATTTTTTTCTAAACCAAAGTACAGCCAGCATATCAGTGCCCCCACAGTGGTATGTCCTCAATCACACTGCAGGGTTTTTTTCCACAGAAGTTTTGACCCCTGCTGTATGTGGCTGTGATAACAGGCTCTGTTTGGCTTTTCCTTGTTTACAAGCGTGCAGTAACAGGTGATTTCAGACTGTTTCACTCTGTGGCTCCTTTCTTATCTAGGAGGTTGTCTTGACACCCCCTGTACTAATAGTAAAGCTGCAAAGACCACTTCTCATTTCGGGGAAACTGGTTACCGCAGAGAACTGATGTGGGAAGGGAAGTGCAGGGCTGGCTATCAGGTTGCTTTAGAAACAAAAACTGTTGAAGAAGCTGCCAACAATCTCGGGCCCCATTATGCTTTAGCCTTACTTTAACTCTACTTGTCCCTTTTTATGCCTTTTTTTTCTTTTTTTTTTCTTTTTTTTTTTTTTTTTTTGAGAGAGAGAGAGAGAGAGCTTTCTCTGCAAATGGTTCATAAACTGAGCCCAGACCAGCTTTGCAGTGGGTAAGTGCTTTTGATTTAAATACCATTTAAGCCAAGGCAACCTTACCAACATCAGTTAAAATATACACATTCATATTAGCTAAGATTCTAACTCAAGTCATTATTGCTATTGCTAAGGCCAAAGTAGTATAGTGAGCTTGTGCTGGACTGTAGCAACTTGATCACCTTTCAACAAGTGACTCCTCATATCTCCGTTAAGTCAGTAAGAGCAGACAGTCAGGGGGAGATGTGTAATGGGAATCGGAAGGAGAGCGGCCAGTCTGCTAAAGGGTAAGGGCAGAGCCAAGGGCTGGGTATTGTCACCGGAAAGCTTGCACACAGGAGCAGGAGCCCCGCAGGCTCAGCCCGGCTGAGGAGAAACTGCAGGGCACATCACGTTCCCTCCTGCCCGAGCAGAAGTTGTTTAAATTGTGCAGAGTCTCTTAATTTTATAAGAAGCTGATGGTAGAATGGAGGTGTTATGTTTGCTACAAGTAGGATTGCTGCCTCCTGTGAAGTGCATAACCAGCATATTTTCAGTGCTGTCATTGCCATACTTGGCTATCTTACATTTTCCAGAACGCTGCCCTTGGCTCTGTCCTTGCCCTCCAAGACGGTGCCCTTTGCGGTGCCTTTGTGCCTGGCTGTCTCTGTCCATCTCCTGCTGCTAAATAAGTAAAGGTGTGAAAAAATCTGTTGCTGAGAAGTGATGATGCACTTGAGAGGGTATTAATCCAGCAAACTATGTTCCAGGCATGTGCAGCCCGGGTAGTACCTTCCTAAGGTACATTGAAGAAGTCATAACCCAAAGCTTATTCCCCCTGGATTTGGGAGCTCTCTTGTTTATCCCTTTGTACATCCGAGCATCCAGTGAACCTTCAGTACAGGCACACACAACAGCAGGCAATCAGTGCATAGCAGGAGCTGTATTTTTTTTGTCTACTACTTTACCCTTTTTTTTTTTTCCTCCCTCCCCTGAAAGGCAGGAAGCATTTTTATTTGCCTGACAAATAAACCCTTGATATTTATTGTTGCAAAGCAGCTGTATTAGCTAAATATGACACAAATTATGTCACTCATGCCTTAACTTGATCAACACATTGATATCTATCTGTGTGTAGTTCTTTTTCTAAAACGAACAGGGAAGTATTATGAGAGTTCCTTAAAACATCCCAGAGACTTCAGTGGGCTGGGATTTTTTCTTTTTTTCTTTTCTTTCTTTTTTTTTTTTTTTTTTTTGATAAAAGTTGCTAAACACGTTGTCTCTTTGAGGGGGAGAAAAAAAAGAATTTCACTTAAGAATGTCAAGTCAGTGTTAACTGCAAAATTAGAATATAAGAAATTATTAACAGCAGGATGTGGCTATAGATTCCATTGGTTCAAATCACCTATTATAAAAGATGTAAAGTCTCATAGTCTGGCAGGTTTCTGGACAGAAGAGTCCTCCCATGTCAAATCCCAAAATAGCAATGAGTTGATAGTTGCATCACTCACTATAGGGCTTAAAAATACCCGCCCTGAATGACATCAGGGCATTAGGATTTTCACGTAATAGAAAAAAATCTGTGATTTATATTCAAAAACAAAGGATTTAAATGCAGCACAGGCCTTGAGTTTTTCCCTGATGGCATTCATGTGATGCACACGAATCTGAGTGCCTCTCCCTACGTGTTCTCGGTAGGAAGCAAGTGCAGTCAAACACACTCCTATGTGTTACCCGGTCCTGGATTTATCCACCGGGTGCTTGGCCTTCATAGCCAGCAGCCTAATTCAAGGGCCAGCTTGCCCAGCTCTCCTCTGATAATCTTCTCTTCATGTGAACAGAATATTCCCTCAGCTGTTGCAAAAGGACTTGCTGGCACTGCTGGGGTGTTGTGTGAAAGGTTTCTGCCATTCAAGCTTATCAACTACCTCAAGCCAGTTGGAAATCTAAAGGTCTTAAAATGAGAGAACCACAGGACAAGTTATTAACCCTACACTGAGAGCAAACCTGCAAATCCCGGTCCTTTGACCCATAGTCTAACCTAATGCAACACCCACCTACTGTGGCTGGATGCTGGCAGTAAGGCGTATTTGGTGTGTTTAACTGGCAGCAAGGATGAGTCCAGCTACACTGCAGGTAAGATGTGACAATTTTTAACATTCCCTCACTGTTTCATTTCAAATTTCATGTTGTCTAACCTAACACTTCCTGTTACTGGATCTTGCTCTATCCTCACCTGAAAGTTGGAAGGACTGCTCACTCCCAGTAGTACCGTGCCCTCTTGCTACATACATGTGAGGTGTGGTACAAATAGCTGTCTGAAATGCTGCCTCGCATGGACTGGACTGTTCTTTGTTGGAGCAGAAAAAAATTGAAGTCCTGCCTGCCCTCCTGTCTACTGGCTGATGGAGCCAGGCTGGTAGCTGAGGAGATGCAGGACAGCTCCCTGTGCCAGTGGAGCCGGAGCCCACGGGCTGCTTGTGAGGAGGCCGTGGTCACTCGTGACTGCCCGCTCCCATTCCACCCCGCAACAAGGGCCCATTTCCATGCAGTGCTGCTGAGTGGCCAAATAACATCTCTGGAGAACATCACAGCCAAAGACTTCAGCCTTGATATCACTTTTGCAGTGCTCTCTGAATTCTCTCCTGGGTTCCTATTGTCGTTCAAGTCCGGACGTGGTATCTGGAATGTTGGCTTCTCCCAGAATAGGCTCGGCAGTGGCATCCAGCCACTGCTTTTCCCTGTGGCATTGTCCTACTGCACATGTTGAAGCAGTTATCTGACTGGATCCCCAAGACTTTCCCCAGGCATGATCAACCAAATTACAGTCATAACATGTCATAAAAGGAAGGACCTTGAGAGGTCAGTTCATCCAAACATTTGTTCAAAACAGGGGCAAAATAGAGTTCAGAAAAGCTCGTTTGTGGCTTTGTCCTGTCTGATGCTAAAAACCTCCAAGGGTGAAGATTTTGCCTCCCATCTGGCCATCCTGATCCTTTGCCTGGCTATCACATAATAAATTCTTTTTATATATCTCTATATCTCTGCTTCAATTTCTGACCATCATAGCTCCCTCTCGTGCCATACACCCGTGTAAAGAGCCTGGCTCTGTCCTCGTGGCAGCCTCCCCCCAGCTCCTGGCCGGCTCCTGCTCGCTGCCCTGTACTCAAGCACATGTTCACTCACTCTCCCTCTCTCGACTGAACAAGCCCACATCCCTCAGCCTCTTCTCACACGGCAAGTGCTCCCACCCCAACCATCTTGGGATTGATTTTACATCATTGTTTGGACACGTGATGAAAATACTAAACGATGTTGGGCCAGGAACTGATCCTTGTGGGAATCTGCTAGAAATAGTTCCTCTTGTTACTCTCTGCACTCTGAGATTGACATTGTGCGATCTGTCAGTGAGCCAGTTTTCAGTTCTTCTGAAGTGCATCCTTTTAATTCCATATAAAGCATACTTTTTAAACATGCCGTCATATGTTGTGACATGAAATGCTTTGGCAAGACCCAAGTAAACTGCAGTAGTGTGAATATTGGCCTCAACCAGACACGTCAACCTGTAGAAAGAGACTTATTTAACAAGGTCTGTTTTGCGTCAAACCACACGAAGGGGCTTTCATTGCATTTAGAGAGTCTTATTCTTTCTTGATAAAGCTTCAGTTAACCCTCTCCCCTTTGTCCCAGGCAGGCTTGCCTGTGGTCGCCTTTCATCCTTTTCACTGTGGGAAATAAATTGGGTTCTCAGGAAGAACAAAAAGTTGCTTCTCTGCTTTGTGGGCACCAGACTCTGGCTGGCGAGGTCTGCAGATGCAAATCAGTCGCGCTACCTCAGTGAGGCGCCTGTATCTCGTGTGTAAAAGGGAGCTCAGGGAATCAAGACGTGAAAGAATTGGGTGGATTTTGCTTAAAAATATGAGGATATTTTGATAGAAAATGGATTTTGTTGTCTCTTTGCGAAACTATACTATGTCACACCACTGGCATCATACAGGCACTGAGGCTCAGAAGCCTCTCTCGCATGTATTGAAACCTCTGTAAGGTTAGAAATACAAGTGGAAGAGCTTCTAAAAATCACCACTACCTGGAAAAAAACAACTTTTTTTTTTTTAATGTTTTGCAATTAAAATGTACAAGCATAAATCTGCTTCAGATTAAATTTGTTGAAAAGCTTTTCTCCCTCCTTTCATCAGATAAGGTTTCATTGGCACTAAGATACTTCTGATTTAGTATTCAGGCTATTTTTATCAAATATTTCCCATGATTGCCATAATTCCAATGAGGGTGGAAGAGGATTGATGCAACTTTGGAATTGCATTACATCGAATTATGTTGGACATCCTATTGGGGATAGAAGATAAATACTTCCGTGCCTGCAAACACAGAGGGAAAATTCTCTTTTGATAAATTGATAGATTGGTACATGTAGAATGCATATGATAAAAATGCTAAAAGATGGAAAGAAAAAAAAACCTTACAGTCTTATAATCAAAGGCAAATATATACTAGATGAATTAAGACAAAAAAAAAAAATTGCAGACTTCATTGAAGAGAAGGAAAGAGGAATTGGAATCTAAATTGGTTTCTTTGGGCCTGTGTTGAGTTACTACTTGGCAAGATAAAACACCCAAACCCTTCTCCATAGCTATTATATCTCAGCATAGGCACCCTTGCACCAGAGACAATTGGAAGGGAGACTGTGCTGCAGTCTTCACAACATGTACTCAGTCACATTAAGGAATGAGAAAAGTCACTAGCCAGTGAGTAGCCAGTTCTTGCTGAGGCTGTGCTAAGCCAGTTCTTTACCCTTATATCTAGCTCAAGTACTGTGCAAGATTTTTTCTATAAGCTTTGTTGTTTGCGTCTTTTCAGTCCATCTGAGAATGGCCAAAAGCCAAGTGTGTCGCTCTCTCCACAGAGTGGCAGGAACAACAGAGAACTTTCCTATTCCTCCCTACAGGGTGCTGAGGAGGAAGATACAAGACAGCCTTAATCCAAATGTAACACTGAAGTTCATGGTGAAGAAATGTGGATATATACTTCCTTTCTTGTTCCAGAGGAAAGCAAGAGAAAATTGAGAAAGTGGAGAAACAGTCTCACTTGCCTGTGCCCATCTTCTTGGGTGACTATAAACTGTCTGCGAGGGGATGAAGGCATCATCTCATGGGAGAGGATTGTGTGGTAAGAGTTGCTCTCCAGGCTTTGCACTGGAGCACACACCCCAAGGTGGACAATCCAGGGAATTCGTTACAGGCAAAATGGCAGAATTGCCAGTGCCAGCTGATGGAGAAAGGAAAGGCAAGTACCACATGCACCTTGCAGCCACGGATGGCTCTCTCCTTATGAGCTGCACAACCAGGAATGAGTGGGAGAAAATGGCAGATTTAGCCATTAGATGGAAAATGTGTGGATGAAGTAGTTCTGGAATATGAAAACATGAGGCTGTAATGATACAATGCAAGAGTTGGCTTTTACTGTCTGAACCAATTTTTCAAAATGGTGAAGTAGTCCTGTGAAGGGCTTTTTTTTTTCCCAAAGACATTTTTTTTAGATAACTACTACATCAAAGTGCTCATATTTGGGAAAATTCTGTCCTTTGTGCTCCGAAGGTAGCATCAGGCATCAGCAAATAGCTTGGCAGTCCCAGGGTTCAGACGCTGAAAGGGGACAGTCAGAATGCACCTTCCCACGCTGGCTGCAAGTTAACAAAAAATCCAGCCTTCACATCTCAGATAAGATGATGGAAAGAAATTCTCATTTGTCAGAACTTATGACTTTATTTAAGGCTTTATTTTCCACTGACCTTTCCAAGAACTACTTTTTTTACTAGGTTGTAAAAAGAAGTCATGTGCATGTATGCATTACCTTTGAGGGCAATAAAAGGTTATAGGAAATAGATGAAAGCACATTCAATTTTGCTTTTCTGCTCTTTATTAGAAGTGTGTAGATACTTAGCTAGTAACTCGGGTAGCTCCAGTTGTTTTGCTGCGGCATCCCACACAATCTTGCTAAAATTGATCAACCCCCTCGTCCCCCTCCAGACCCATGCCCCATAGTGGAACTATTAGCACATGTATAAAAATAATGGTTGTGTGTTTGTTTGGTGCCTGAGTGTAACAGAATGAAGACAGTGAAAAAAGCCGTGTCTATTCCTGAGTGCTAAAAGTCTTTCATAAATAATTCACTAGAAATAATACCTTGGTTAAGGGGTTAAAATGTGATGTCTTTCCTAATTGCAGCATATGAGAATGGCACTTGTTAATCTCTTATCAAAGCATTCTATTTTTCTTTGATCTATCTGTAATGTATTGAGAGCAGTTGCCGCAGGCGTCTGTGATCCTGCTGTTGAATTCAGCACACATTCCACCTTGTTCCACGCTGGCCGTTCTCTGCTCGGCATAGCCGATGTTCCCCGCTTTGTTTGTACGTGCATCTCACATTTGTCTCCACTGGAGGGGCAAGCCTCACATGCACACCAATAATCTCTCCAAATGTATGGTTTTTTTCCATTTATTTCACATACTCATTAACTAATATGTTATTTTTCTACATAGCGACACCTCAGCTGTGTCTGTTAATGGAGAGCCCTCATATCATGGGCAGAAGACAAACGTTTTCTTTGTTTACTGTGGTCTAATAGCATTGGCAGGGATACACCTTACAGCTTGCGCATAGTGATAGTGTTTCTTTGACATGTGTATGAGCTATATATATATATATTAAAAAAAAAAAAGAAATTTTGAGCCTCAGTAGAGCCTCTGCCACCTGTAAGCACCAAGGTAAATGTGCTTGGCAATTCTGAAGCAATTTCTTACTTGCAGGGAAGTGCCTGTCTTCCTTGCACATACTCTGTTCCTAGGCTAAGGAGCGGGCACAGAAGTCCCCAGTGAAGTGCAATGTATCTAATACATTCAGCGACTAGTTCACCCATTTCTTACTGAAAATAAAGCCAAACATGCTGGACTTAGCAATTAATTGAGCTATCAGAAATAGCAAAGGACTTAGGTGTCAGCCTGGAAACAGAATCCCTCTGTGTGGACACCTCTGTGTGCAGTTACAGCGGCTGGAAACACACTATGTGGTGCTTAGAGGTTTTTCTTTAGAGCATGAGTATGTGAACAAATAAGAACAAACAGATGAAAGTTCCAGCAATCATATGACTAAGATAAATTACTGCTGCATTTTAATATAATCAGGATGGCATAATTATCCCTAGGACATCAGTATTAGGCAGACCAATGTCTTGTTTGGAATTGAGATGTCTCCCTTCTTCTTCCTTCACTGCTGTGAAATCATCATGGAGAGATTTGCACGTTGCCTTAGGTTAAAGCTTGGCCGTACAGATTTTTTTTCTTATTTCTCTCTTACCATGGTATACTTTTCAGAGATAAACAGATAGAAATTTGATAAAGTATATGCCATGCATTTTGAAATCTAGTGAAGTCCCTTTGCTCTCCCAGTGATAGATTGGCATTTACCTTTAAAGAGTTATTTAAACCTGCTATCACACTATTGCAGGTGAATCGATAAAAAAAAAAAATCAAAAGATTGGCAGTGGTGTCCAGGTATTGTAAGTAAAGTAGCACTGAGATTTCTGCATCCTCTTCGGCATTTTTATCTCACATGACTGTTGCTGTTGCTTATATGTGTAAGATAGCATAGGCTTAGTTAAAACCAGAATATGCGACAGCACATGACTTATCTTTTTCACCTCTTTCACATAGGTGGCTTCTCCATGGAAGGCAATGGCATGTGGCTTTAGATTGCTTTAGAGATTTTTTTTTTTATTTATTTATTCTCTCTTAGTTTAAAAGAAAAAGATCTTGTAGAAAGATCGCTTCACATTTGCTTTGTGCCAGAGACTGACTTTCTGGGTTTTAAGGCCTAGTGCCACCCCACATGTTCTGGTTTACCAACCTCATTCTGTTTTTGCAACATAGGCATTTTTCTGAGAAATAAATGCCCAACACCAAGTGATCCCCAGTTCTTTCAAGTCATTCAGTGAGCCCCATCAATTGACTTCCCAGACAAATCAAAAGGGCAACATGGGGGGATGCCTGACAAGAAAACATATAGCAGACTTCTAGCTAAGGTAATGAGTGTAAGATCCAAGCTCAGCAGAAATAAACTTTCATCAGAAAAAAAAATAACAATGAATAGGTTAATGATCTCTTAGGCATGTATTTTCTTTCAGACAGCTACTTCAGCTATCACTTGAGACAAAACTAGGGACTAACACAAGCATATGCTGTGTTCTGTTGCCTTGTGAACTAAAAGCACTCACTGCTCCTCATTAAATGGTTATGTATTTCATTCCAGGCCGAGCCCAAATTTGAACTCCCGCAGAGGTGACACAGACCCTGTCCCCTGCTGGGGTGGAATCCAGGCCCTCAGCGGTCGCTGCTCTGTCCTTGCATGCTACAGGCTTCAGACATGCGACCTCCTCCTGGTAGCAACAGGATTTGCTGTAACAAATTACGCCACAGTCTGCCTGTGTGCTGCACTGGTTGGTAATGTAGCTGTACCCACAGAGGCCGTACAACTAAGGGCAGGATATACATGCTTCCCAGAAGATGACAGATAAGGAAGGCCCCGCTTTGCACATAGGAAGTGTTTTGTTTCTGTGCTTATCATGAGTTTTCTGTTGCAAGTCATAAGTTGTGTCCTTGTCCAAGAGCTGGTAAGGGAGTCAGACTAGGTCCTGTATGAGCTCAAGTTTTAGATCAGCTGCTGACAGACATTTAAAATATAGAACACTAATCACAGCATAAGGATCTGCCAACTTTGTCTTGACACAAATACCTGCAAGAACAAATTATGTAAATTCAATCTATATAGATTTTATAAAATGTAAGTGAATCTCTGGAATATGGGTTAATGAAGCTCAATGAGATGGAATGAAAAATTCACCACAGATAGAAGTGTTATCCCATCTATAAACTGCATTTTATTTGGTATTACTGTGTTATAAATACTAAATGTCTATTTCTTGTAGACTTGTTGTAAGGTTCCATAATTTAGTACTTAAAACAGACCACTGAAATGTTCCTTCAAAACCAGAATTTAGAAACAAACATGTTTGAGCAGACATTTCAACTCATTTTTAACTGTCCTATTTGAAATATTTCACTTGAGCTAATAATCCTGTTTCTGTAATGAGTCAGTAGTTTTACTTGTGGATTAGCTGTATCTCAGATATTCTGTTTCTCAAGGCAGGTGGTAAGCTCTTTAGCTCATAATGTATATGAATTGAAGGCTATGACCTGAATAGCTGTCAGCTTCTTGAGATACCATAAATGAGTTCAAGCCTTCCCCCATAATCAACCCTTATCTTCAACTGGCTAAAAATCATCTTGCTGAAGCTAGTATGCTCTAAACAGAGATGGCGCTAGCAGGAGAAGCCCTTGAGCTACTCAGGTGCAACATAAGAGCACCATGCTCTCAGTACACAGTGCTTTTTGACAGCCCAATAATCACAAATAGGTACTACCTTCAGCATCTATGATTTTATGATCTTTGCAGAAGAGTGTGCCATAATTATGCTGGACTTCACTCTTCTTGCCCCCGTTCACTTAAGATGATAAGCAACCATTTTAACATCTCTTTCAGCAGCTCACAACTAATTTAGCTCATTGATGTCCTGCTGGCCATAAGTTCATGAGGAACCACCACATCAGCCATTGCTTCAGGGCACAATAGAGTCAATATGATGACCACAAATTCCATCCTGCTCAACTGCAGAACTTGTCTTTTTATCAAGACTTTTCACTAAACACAAAAATTCAACCACAAGACTTCCTTGCTGATAGGAACAAGCTCTTGATACCAGCAAAATTGAAACAGCTTCTCTGAAAAATTTATCAAATGCTTCTTGGACTAACAATGGATGATTTTCTTGAGTCATCTCTTCCTAGCTAGCAAGGTTATAGCTAGGCTGAACCAGTGTAATGAACTCTCAGATCTTCACATAATTTCCATCTCATTGCATTGGTTTGAGCAAGGGAATAAATACTAATAGTATCTTTTTAGAAAATGACACGAGATATTTGTTAGTTATAACAGTCCCAAGTGAAAAAGAAGTCATTATTAGGAGCATCCATCAAAAGTGGACAAATTCAGCTACTCTGAGTAGCTGAACAGAGCTGAGAAGACACTTCCCTATCACAGCAAGTACAAATCCATTTCTGTGGCCTTTGCAGCTGTATGTTCATGGAGCCACTAAGTCCAGGCAAAATATTTGAGGTCAGAAGCTTGCAGACTTTTAGCTGAAGACTAATAACCTAAGCAGCTGCTGACTCTCCCTTCTAGCCTCTATATAAAGGGAATGCAAGCACTTCACACTTGAAATTAATCCCAGCTGCAGCTGCTGGGTATTCATAATAAATGTCTAATTGCTAAAATTGTGTGCTGTGGACAGTGTCAGCTTTCATGTCACATGGGGACAATTGTGTATTCTCCACTGTGGCTGGGATCCTTAGTTGTCATCCTAACATCATCCCAAGCCACACTTAGGCCAGGGACAGCCAATATGGAGCTCTGCGCTCTGAACTCTGCTTCTTTTTTTTTTTTTTTTTTTTCCCCTTTGTGGAATTAAGTAACTATATTCCAGTATTATAGATATCCCAGAAACGGGTCCCTACAGCTGATATCTCACTGCAGTGCAGCAAGTGTGACTGTAAGAGCCCTGTCTATGACTTCTGTTTCAAACAAGCTTGTTTACAGTTGAGAAAGGGAGCATGCAAGTCCAGAGCCCTTGTAAGCAGCATGCCTTTCGGTATTTGATATTTGATATCAGCTGGAGAAATTCGTAGGAGAATTTGAATATCCCTGCACTACTGACCTGTGCAGGGGTGCAAGTACAGGTCCGTGATGAGAAAGAGCAGCGTCCTGCACGCTGTTGCAGGCAGACGCTTCCCTGGCACATGCACATACCCACGCTGAGTCCCCCTGCTTTCAGCACCCCTCAGTCCCAACACAGACGGATGGCGCTGCTGATCCAAACATGTATATCCTGCATGTACTGGACTTACTGGAGGCGTTTGGAACAGCTCTGTTGTGTGCATGGCAGCAATTTGGCTGTTTTGTCTTGGTCTTCAGCAGTCAAGCAGCAGTTAGATTGCCTCCCAATGTGATAAGTTACGTGTTTTCACTCTTAAGTCAATATCACTGGTACATCTGATAGTTGGCTATGATTCTGTCCTCTGCTTCTCCAGCTCTGAATTGAGATTTGATCAGCAGAGCTCTGGACTCAGGGAAAGAAGCTCATACAGAAGAGAATGAAATGTCACTTTCTGTGCTTTGTAACAGAAAAAAAAAATGCTATTACCCGATTCTGCTCCCAGGAAAGGGTAGATACTCAGCATCACACAGTGTCAACCTATAAAAGCTTCTGCGATTATTTTTAAAATGAAGGGAAGAGCCACATGATTTCTTTCTTGTTTACAGGACAAATGTTCTCACAAAATAAACCCAGGAACAAAGGGGCGGGGTGGGGGAGCTGAATAGCATTTGTACTCGGTTTCACTGGCAGTCTAGCCGGATTAAAATACCCTTCCTATATCTGTATGTCAGGGTGTGTTGCTGTTCAAGTGAAGCCAAGTTGCATAATGCTGAGCCGGGAGAGCACCAGTTTGATGTGTTGGTGATGAGATTGACCAGCGTATTTATATGTATGGAATCAGCATAAAGAGGCTCTACGATGTTTGCTATCCAGTAGGGAAATGATCTCATGCTGAAATGTGCTGCGATCTCTTGCCTGATGCCGAGCGATTAGCCTCTCGTGTGAGTGAACCAGAGATCCTGCTATTTCGGGGTGCATCCCAGGCTCAGCATGTGCCAGGAGCTGTTTCTCAGACTCGCCAGGGCCTCCCTCTTCACTGCAGCTTAGCTCTGGCATTTGGCACCAGCGTAGATATTTTGTGTTCCCCTATAGCCATTCATATATATTTGGGTGCAATTTCTAATGATTGATGAGAGGTGAAAGTCCTTGAGGAATCTGGCGGAATCTGAATGACTCTGCTATCATGCAAAGCAGAGTAATACTGTGTCTCAAGGGAAACTTAGAAGTTTTTGCAACTTTGAGCCAGTAACTCTCCTCAACTTTTTGATGCCCTTCTTAAATGTACAGTTTCTTTTTATTTATTGGTTTAATCTTGCATTTGATAGTGAAGTAAACCTTGCCAAGGGTGAGGTTTCTTAAGGCTTGCAAGAATTTTATACTGAGTTTTACTTGGGTTTTGGTTTGGGGTTCTGTTGTTGAACAAATTTTTTTAGGAAATTAATGAATAAAGTAATTTATAACTTGACTGATCTAGATTTCTGAACTCACACCTTTTACGGAAGAATATCAAATGCTTTTAAGGAGTGTTTTACCTCAAACTGGCTCTGACATGTATGCCAAGAAGCATGCAGTATACATGAAAAAATGCAACTAGAAAAGTAGTAATAAAGATTAGTAATTCAGCCATTTGTTCACAGATTAACTTTTAATAGAGCTGAGGTTTTGGCTCTCAAACATGAAAAGGATCTCAGTCCCTTTAATGGTGACATTGTATCGGCATTTATGGACGTCCTAAATAGGTCGTGCTAAATGGGAATGAAATACATTCACAATTACAGCTCTTAAACTGACACTCACAGCATGATTCATCAGGAATACTATTATACTAAAAATAAAAGGAATGGTGATTAGTTACAATAAATACAAACGTGTACACATTGCCCTTAGCTATTCCTCTGCTGTTTCTTCTACAATCTTTCCAACAAGGCAGTGAAAGTGCGTCTCTAATCCATAACCTCTAATCTGTGGTACCAAATTCTAGCATGGAAGATACTAAGACATTCCTGAAATAAAACCTTTTAGCTTCTTATGTCATTTGTATTCTCCACTTCCCATCCACATATTTGGAAGCATTAGAGGCATAGTATATGTATTTATACCATGACATATATCCACAGAGCTGCAGAATTGTGTGGTATTATTTTACATACAGTAGGTACTTATAAATCAAAAGAAAATTCTATATGACAGCACTATTTAATGTAATTTATTCACATTTCATACCACATATTCTTAAAGCAATTGGAGACACCACTGCTTGCATATCACTCTATTTTTACAAAATGTGGTAACAGTTTATCAGGATGCTATTGATCAGATCTGAATGCAGCAACTGTTAACCCACAACAGTAACATAAAAATGCCTATTCGAGCTCAGAGGTGTTTGGCAAGGCACAAAGGGCCTCAACTAGCTCTGCAATGCAAACTTTAGAAAGTATCCCATGAAGTTTATGCTTTTGTTTTAGGTGTGCCCTCCTCCTGGCTGCACTTAGCCAACAACCCATGCTGGGCACACAGCTGATTTGAGTCAATGCTTGCTGATAAGAGGGAGACAGAGGAGTGGGGGAAGCTGGAAGCACTGCTGATCATGTTTGTATGGGGACTGGACTGATGTAAGTGTTGTCTTTATTTTGCACTATGGTTGTGGGAGACCTTCATGTTAATGTGCTACAGATGGGTTAATGTGTTTCTGTTCAGTTTGGTTTCTGATGGGTTTACAGAAGGGTTGTATTTTGTGGCTATTCCTTGTGAAGTTGAAGGTGTTGGTGGATGTTCAGGTATTTGGAGTCATGGGTGTTCTGCTTTTCCTCAAGGCTGATGATAAGGTCTCTTCAGTTTAAAATCTTTGTTAATCTCCCTGAATTAACTGTAGTTCTAAGCTACTACTCATCCTCTAACAGCTCTCTGGTGCCTGGGGCAGAAGGTTAGTGGTGGGAGAGCATGGGCATGGCACCTCTTCTCCTTGTAGTAGCACTGAGCATGGGCATGAGATGTGACTAGACACCCACAGTTTGCGATGGGCCACTTGATCTCCAGCCAGGGCAACCCCTTACATGGAGGGGAGAAAAAAAAAAAAAAAAAAAAAAAAACCTTTTTGGTAACTAGGCCTGTCTCTATCGGAGTCTTCTGTCTTCTTATATAAACAAAAGAAAACTAGATATTGAAATGTCTGGCCTGTATCTCTAGGAGCACAAAGACTGCTTAAAACAGCTGCTAAATGTGATGAGGCAGAGGTGCTTGCTCTTGTAGGCCTGTTTGCTCCTGGGGTTGCTGCTGTTGGGACAGGACTTGGGCTGCTGGGCTGGGAGGGTCCTGATAGCACGGCCCCCTTAAAGGCCTGGGCTTGTCACCCTGATTTATAGGTGGCCGCAGGTCTGTGGGTAACATGTTCACTGCCTTGTAGCCCCATCAGCACCTCCTGAATTTCTTTCATTCCCCTAAAGTGTTTAAAATAGCCAGAAATGGCGCTGTGTGCTTCTAGATCTTTCCTCCCATGCTGCCCAGAGCAGATGAGGTGGGATCCTGAGAGCCCTTGCGTGGCCTCGAGCCTCCTTACTGAGGGCCTGTGAGCTCTTGGGGCTGCACCCGCCTTGCAGCGCCTTGCTGCAGGCCTAGGCCCGGGCTGCCATGGCTGTGGGGACAGCGCCGAGGTGCGCGGCCTCGCGGCCACCTTTGCACTCCCTCACAGCGGGACCTGCCCTGCGCGCTGGCAGAAGGAGGAAGGATTTCCATAGCAACCACGGGATCTGCAGGACAGCCCAACACCGCCTCAGGGAGTGGAAAGCCTAAGAAGAAACTGGCTACGCAGGCTTCAAAAAAATAACACTTGGAGCTGGCTGTGTGGAGTCATGGAGGTGTTATGTAATGCTTTCTGGGGGGAAAAGAGATCACTTTCATGCTCTGTTTCAGGCAACACCACTTTTTTCTAAAGATCTCACCCCCCAGGTATCGGGCATTGGGGCTTCACCTGTGCTGCCTAAGGTGGTGCTGAGTGCCGGCAGTACCAGAAGCTCCTGCAGCCCAGCGAGCTCCTGCCCTTGGTGAGCACCCCCAGGGGAGCCACCTGAAGCAAGTGCAGAGCAAAACAACAGCTCAGTTGATGAGCTTTAAATAGGAGGTTTGATGGTAATTACTGTGGTGTGGGGGGATGTTTCCCTGCCGAAGGGACAGGGAGGCATTTGGGGACACAAAGAGGCAAGGCAGAAGTTGTGCATTAAGGAATGAAAAACAGCTCTGACTACATGCATGTGTGTCTTCTCCTTGTTGCTCTGTGTCATCCTGCTTCTCCTCCTGTTTTCTCCTGCCTTGCACAGCTCCCTGCAGGCCCATGGCAAGCAGGTCTTTGGCCCTTTAACTGGGGGTTGATGGGGACAGGCAGGCTCTCTGCAGGCACAAGTGCCTTGGAAGGGCTGGTCCTTCCTGGCACTTCTGTGGGATGCAGCTCCCAAGGTGTGGGAATCCAGCAGCCTTCAGTGGTTACCTGGAAACATGCAGCCTCTGAGCGTCAGGAGAGTGGGAGGAATCGCTTCAGCTTATTATAGGTGGCACGAATAGAAGTAACAATGCTGATCTTGCCCCTTCCTTGGCAAGGTGGTACCTAGCCAGCTCTGTGCTGCACTGCAGCACAAGCAGCATGAGAAAACAAGCAGCTGTAGAGGAGCGGGGGGAATCTCTTGAGGTTTCAGGTGTTTAATCTGATCTGTGAAACTTAACATTGAGGACAGCTAAAACTGATGGAAATGGTCAATTCAGCGTTTGAACTGGATGCTACAGAAGAGATATGTGCTATGAGGTTCTTGTACCTTTCACCTGAAAAAGGGGTGAGGGGGGAAATCAGAATGAATTTTCACAGCCTATCTTCTAGATCCTGGTGTGTGGGGTTTTTTTGTTTGTTTGTTTTTCTGTTTTTTTTTTCTTCTCTCCCCTCTACTTTGGCTTAAATAGATGCATCCTGGCTCAATAGGAGTTCTGCTCTGTACCTGCTTTGATCAGATTATTCATAATTACTGCATGTGCACACAGTTAGCAGTGACAGAGGAGTTTTGGGAACCTCCATGGAGTAAAATAAAATGGATGTGTCCTAAAGCTTGTTGTCTGTTTGGTGCTGTGATAGTGCAGGGGACTGCATGGGGCTAGTGACAAGTGGCTCTTGGCTCTGTGCAGACAAGGTGCTTTGGGCTGTGAACCTGGCTGGCTGAGAGCTGCAGCAATGGGTTAACCCACGCAGCCGCTGCTCTGGGCTCTGGATCCTGGGAACAGGGACAGCTTTTTTACTTTTAATGACTATCATGTACTCTGAGCTTTGCTTTAATAGGTTTAAACAGACTCAGCAAGGCCTTTGCAGTGTTGCACATACACCAGCTTAGGAGAGTCCTGTTTCCTGCTCTGCCCTGGGCATCCTCATCTCACACACCAGCAGGCAAGGTGCCAGCTGCCCTCCAAGCCTGGCAGTGCCCAGCACGTGGGGTCCAGCCCCATCAGTAATGCCCTGTTGCCTTAATCTAGGGCCAGTGCTGCAATCATGTTTGCTGGGTGACTTTAAAAAGCAAAAATGAGCTTGAGGACCGCTTTAATTCGGTGTGCTAAGGTCCCCACAGCTGCAGCTGCCCTGCTCATAAGGCAGCTTTCTGGGTAGCTTTGAGGCATGGGAGTTGTGCCCTGGTGTTTCGAGGGAGTGAGGAAGAGTGGGTGCAGGTTGTTGGATAGAGCTTGTCTCTTGCCAGCTACCCCAACATCAATGCAGCAGAAATGTGTTCCCCTCAAATCAATGATTTTTAGAAGGTAGATGCTGGAAACTGTTTTGCTTTATGCTGCACATCTTCTTTCTTCTTGAAAATACAATATCCCCGTGTCAAGGCTACAAAATACCTCTTCTTCTCCCAAACCCCTCCCCAGAAGGAATATATTAATGCTGAATCTGTAATATTTCAGTTGACATTGCCAGTATATATGCTGAACTGAATAAAAAGGTGGCTGCAGATTGTAATAAAATTCCTCTTATTGCTTCCGTAAGAGTCACATGATCTTTCACCTACCCTTTAAGATAGTAATAAGAGACTCAGCTTGATGGTACTGGTAACAAATGGTAGATAGTTTAAAGGGCAAGTATGCATTAAATATTGCACTAATCAGATACTGGCTTCTGAAATAACACCATGAGAAGGAGGGTCTGCCTTTCCTCTGCTACTCCAAAATGATTTCATTATTTTGTATTATCTAAAAAAGGCATTTCTGGTAGAGGTTTCATAAGAGATGCTCAGTGGTCAGTGCTGTGGGTAGCTGCTCACTAGCAGCCACCTGGACAGTCTCATTTCACAACCATGTGGGGTGACTGTTCCGTTTTTATTATTTATTTTTTCCTCACTACCAGAAAGTGAAGTTGCACTGCAGAAACAGTCCCTGGAGCTCCAATTGAACCGTGGCAGGAGATGCCTCAGAGGGCAGCTGGGAAGAACAACTGAGCCGGTGTCCTGTGGTGCTGCTGTGCAGGGTAGAGGGATGGCACAAACAGCGTTGAGGGGAGCCTACAAGCTCAGTCTTGCTCACTTTGCTTTGGCAAATGAAAACAATGCTATTAGCTCAGTGTGAGGATAAGATGCTGCAAACTGAGAAGCTGAAGAGGAAAGGATTTTAGTGGTAGTGCCCTGACTGCTGCACAGAGCTCGCCCGTCTGCCATGCTGCACGGCGATGGGGTCTCTGCCTTGGGCTCGGTTACCCTTTTCTCCCCTTCCTCTGTGCCAATGTCCTTGTGGGCTGGCAGTCAAGCATCTGTCCCCCCTAGTCAGTAAGTGCCCTTTCAGGGGTGTGCTTGTAGAGGAGATGAATCTTTTTCTGGGACCAACTCCAAGACAGTGAAACACCACCTACAAATGGGAGATCCCTGTGGATTCAGCAACATCAGTTTTAACGTGTCCTCCAAACGCTAGCACCAACATATAGCAATATGCATCTTGCAAGGGGAAGTCTCAGGACAGGACGTGCAGGTACCCGGGGAGAAGATGCAGACAAGCAGTGTGAGACAGCAGTGTGTTGCGTGCTGGGCTGCAGGGTGCTCAGCTGATGAGCTGGATGTGGGAACCTCAGTAGAGCTGGAGAGACTTGTGTGGATTCGTGTGCTCTGGTTACCAAGGTATTAAGCAGTCTGCTGCAGTCGTTTTGGATTTTCAATTAAAAGGGAAAATAATAGCTGATCCTGCTCTAAAAGTGTTCCTGGAAGCTCAGTGAGGTTTCCAGGGGGTGACTCAAGCTTCCTGTGCAGACACGGATGGTCTGTGAGGTGGCGCTGGGGCTGAGTGCGGCGCCCAGGCCGCTCACTCCCCACAGCGAGTGGGGCTGCCCTCCCGCGCCGGCTGCGGAGCTGGATGGGGATGCTGGAGCAGGAGGCAGCTTCACCTGGGGAGCCTGTGGCTGTCAGCAGAGCCAGTCTGATACTCCCTGTGCAAAGTCTTGTTTGTTTGTTTTTGTTTTTTCCACCCTCCCACCCACCTTCTGAAAACCCAGTGATTCATCTTTTTACTTATTTAACAAGTGAGTCATTTGAAGCAGTGAACAACTTTAGAACATTTATCTAAGAGACTCAACCTGTGAGGAACTGCCCCGTTTCTTTATTTGGGACAGCCGATGGTCTTGTGCCTTCCCGTCTCTGTGCAATGTTCAGGACACTCACTAACCTAGTGCAGAGCATGTGATGGGTAGAAGAAAGGGGGGAATGGCACAGATGTGCTGTCTGGTGTGGTAAAAAAATACTTATAAGAAAGCATTGGACTTGTGCAAACTGGCTCCCAGAGTTGGGGAAGAAATGGTAGTTATGAGATACCCTTAGAGTCTGAAATTAGCAATTGCGTGAGCTGGAACTTTTCATGCTCATTTCAGTCTAGAGACAAATGTTCCTGGGAAGCTTGTCTCATTTGCAGGAGAAGACCTTAGGAGCCCAGGGGATCAGGGCTTGGCAATGTGAAGAGCATGGTCATGCTGGTAACTTCTGGGGGAAGATGCTTTGAAAAGATCCATCTCTGAGTGCCCCCTAAGCAAGTCAAGTTGTCTTATTTGTATTGGCCATGTAATGAATGCAGGAAGGGAGATGTGTATGTAGCATCCTGATGGAAAATGCAGTTTTGGAACACAGCTCTGTGCAGCTCTTCTCTTGGCTCTACTTTGGGTTGGAAGCTGGTAACATTTAGCCTGTGTTTCTGTGGGGTTAAATTTGTGAAAGACTTCAAAGCAATAATAAAACAGCTTTTGGCCATTTGGCCTTCTTGTTGGCCACTGAATAAAAGTGATTATCAAGGAGGCTGAATGAAGTGGGGGGGCCTTAGTTCTAAAGTAAGAGAGAGAAAGTGGTTGCACCAGGTCAGAAGGTCTTCACAGAAAATGCTCTTTCTTGCTGTTTCTACAGGCTCACGCTTGGACTATGTCTAATTCAGTAAAGCAGGATGGCTCATCCCATTTGGAAAAAAGCTTGACAAATTAGTGTCAGGAAAAACCCATCAGGGTGCAAAAAGTCACGGGGCTGCAGATCACTGGAGGCTGGACAGTATGCTGGGAAAGTATCATTATGTGCTGTTGTGTTTCTGCAGCCTGCCTTAGGCATCTGCTCCTGGCCCTTATTAGAGACAGTCAGAGTTAGGGTGACCTATGGTCTAACTCAGGGCATCTGCTCTTATTCTGTTTTGATAACGTTTTTTACTCCCTTAAAGCTTTATTGTTAATGTAAACACTTACATGTAACTCTTTACTTGTCTTTTCCTACTCTTTTTCTTGATTATTTCATTAATTAAAAAAAAAAAAGCAGAAGAAAGTGCTCCAATTTCCCTTCTTTCTATTCCCAATAACTTCACTTCCTTCTCTCTTGTTTTAAAAACCTGAGGCTAAGCCTCTCTTCCCTGAAGGCTCTTTTCCAATTTCCAATAACTCCAAATTCGCCCAACATGAGCTTGTTTTCCTCCTTGAGCATCTATTGCCCATGCTCCAGGCCCCCTGCCATCCACATTTTTTCCCTGACCTTTTTCCATGCTGTTTTCCTGACTGTATTTTCCTCATGCCTTCCCCATTGCCCCTGCCGCAGTCCCCAGATGGGAACCTGAGCCCTGTCACTGCTGTCTTGCCAGGGGCTCTTCTCACAGGGAGGACACCCAGGCATCAGAGCATCCCTTTATGGCATCCCCAACAGAGCACCATGGATTGTCTCAGTGGCACAGGGATGCTCTGTGGGATTTTCAACTCTTCCCCCTGGGAGAATGGCTTGCCCTTGTACATCCATGTGATCAACAGGAAAGTATTTTACTTCTACCGCTACCTTGGCAATCCCTGGAAATTCATCTTTCTCTTGTTTCTGTTAGCAGCATATTCTCTTCTTTCTCTGTCTCTGGTTGTGTCAAGGCAGAAGCACAGACTAGGTGGAAATATGAAGGATTTTTTTTATATACAGTGGCTTGCCATAAGAAAACACTGATTCATTAAAACAAGTTCCTATGCAAAGCTGAGATGAGTTGCATTAAGTTCTTGATACTACCTGAATACAAAAGAACAGCAAATAGCTGCTGATTTAGGACACTACCCCAAACAGGAGTGAAACAGGTTCAGAGCTCCTGTCAAATCATGAGGATTTGAACCTGGGGCTGCCATGACCCAGGTGAGTACTGAAGGCCCTGGATTATTCCAGGGAAGAAACTTTGTGGGCATTTATTAAGCCAAAGTTGTCCTCTTTTCTTAGTCTTCAGGGATTTCTGTAACAAAACAGAAGGTACTTTTTTTAAATTGTGAAAATGTATTAACCTTAATCTAGGGTTCCATTTTTGAATTGTGTATTTGGTTTGTCTGGTGTGCAGGCTTGCTCTGGGAGCTCTTGGTTGGCACCTGTTAAATCTGCTTACAGATTACTAAATCCTATTCCATGAGGGCATACTCACACGGCCAGGGGCCATGTGGATACCTAGATAAATGCTCATGTGGATAAATTGCTTCTAATAGTTTTGTCTTTATGCAAACAACAGTCATCTCCCTTCCAAGGAAAAGTATTGCAATAAACATAAAATGTGGAAATATCAACCATTATTGTACCTCTATCAACTGAAAATGTTTCTACAGAGAATAAAAAATAGAGAAGAAATGCAAAGCATTCGGTCAGCTGCATAGGACCCTTGGCATTGGTTCCTTGTCGAAGTGTTGGAGGGGGATTAGAGCAAGGGCAGATGAACCAAGCAGGGCAGCTCATTGCACTGGTGCAGACCTGGCCGTGTGCTGCGGTAGAGCATTCCCAAAGCAGCCCCTTCCAGGGAAGGAACCAAGCTCTTCTCAGCTTTGCTATTCCTCCCACAAACATTTTCAGGCCTAAAACTGAAAAGACAATTTGAGATGCTGTTTTGAGCCCTGCTTTCTAGATATGCCCATCAGAACCAGGAACAAATAAGCAAAAAGATGATGAGCGATAAGCAGATGTTTAACTTGGGAGTCTGCATGTAGTGCAGGGGAGAGCAGAGGAGAACTAAGATGATGATAGTGGTGAAACCAGGAAAATGGTGAAGCCCTAAAAGGAACTGGGCACCTTAAAAATGAGGAGCTAGACAGAGTCCTTAAAAATGGATTTTTTAAAATCCTTTTTCCTGCCACAATTGTACCTGTACATATATCTCAGTATTATATGTGCTACTGGGAAAGCAGCATAATTTAAGAAGCAACCTAAAATACATGTTTATTCAAAGTAGTTAATTTAATCTCCTTAGCTTGTTTCTGTCATGCCCCTGGGCTCTGCTCTTTGCTTCCAGTAACCTCCTTGTCTGGGTGTCTCAACCTTCCTGTACCCATCAGTAACCCCAATTAACCAAGTCCCACCCTGTTGAATTAACCCTCACTTGAACACAGCATAACTAGTATGGGCTTTCTGTTTCATTTTGTGTTTTCACCCAAGACTTCCCCCACATCTGTCAGGACAGGTGTACAAACTTCTTAATGAGTGATTTGTTTGAAACAATAAATAAAACAGACCTCAAATTGATAAACAAGTTTGCAGGGTGGCTAACAGAAAATAGCTGTCAGGGTGGGACTGCACAGGTGGAGAACAGGAGCTGAAGCCACAGCAGCCTTCCCTGGATAAAGCATCTCCTGCTGACCAGCTGGGGGCTTCCCTTCACACCCAGCAGGGTCTCCCCAAAATCCCATGGCCATTAACTCATCCTGGTGCCTTGCAGTGCTGCAGGCTGGTGTTAGCACCCCATGAAACCAAGGGTAAGGGAAGATGCACAAGGTGCCTCTGCAGTCCCTCACCTCCCTTCTAAAACTCACTGTTTCTGAGATTCCTGTGCCTAAATCATATTTGTTTTTCTGCAGCTAGCCTAGCTTTTCTGCTTATTAGCAGGAGCATTCACAGAAATGGTGAGCAATATTTTCAAGTAAATATTTCAGAATCTTGGTAGAAAACAAATACTAAATCTGTAATCATGAGCAGTTTCATTGGTAAAGATGATGCTAAGTGTTACTTGTTTGTGACAGCTGGGAATTCATCTGTTGGCAGTCTAATCTAATATTTAATATAAAATAGTCTATGTGGTCATGAAGATAATACAAATAAGTTGAATATATATTTCTGTCTGGGGCAAAAAGAAAGGCATAGAAAAGAGGAATATTTAGGGTAATGTCTTAAATCAACATACAGTGAATTATAAGAGTACGCTGGGCAGCCCAGGGTTGCAGAGGGGAAGGGAATGCAGCCCAACTGTGCTGAATTCAGCAAAAATTGGGAGGTTTCCTCTCTCAGAAAGCAAGTTTGCTCTCCCAAGCTCCAGCTGATAGAGTTGAGGATAGGGGATAAGGGAAAGGGGCTACAGGGCATGTTCAGCTTGGGGCAGGAGGTGAAAGGGGGTCATTGAAACAGTAAAATTCAGTAATGGATTTTTCTTCTCCTTTTGGGTCTGATATTTGCAATCATTTCCTCCTTTCTTGCACAAATCCTTTTTTTTTTTTTTTTTTCAACTGCTTATAAATTATTATTCAAGCACTTATAAGCCTCCTTTCAGCTGTACAGATGGAAGCAGGGACAGACCTGTCAGTCATTAGAAGAAATACCTGGTCTTCTGAAGGCACATGCAGCTGAAATTAGTTTCTCTGAGAATAATTCAAATTTACATTCTTATTGCACATTGAAAAGGTTTTTTTCCCCTCTAATTGATAGAGGTTCCCTGATAAATGTGCCTGTGAATCTTACTTATCAGAGCATCAACACAAACCTCCTCAGAGCAAGCCAAGGGAGTGGGCTGCAATTAGAGCTGTGTAAATAAACAGGAGCTTTTGGATCGGTGGCTTAATTGAAATATCAAAGAAAAATGCCGGACTGACTCAAAATGAAATTCTCTTTGGTTTGTTTTCTTAGTAAAATAAGGAAGAGATCATTTTACCTGAAACTGCCTCACTTGACTCAGAAGCAGAAGGCTGGCTTTGTTTTGGCATTCCTCTGGCAGCTTTACAAACAAAGATCAGCTGAATGTCAAAATATTTTTGCTTTTTTTTATTGGTCACTATTAGACACTAAATCTGAACTGAACTTCTGAAATTTTTCTCTTCTCCCTCCACCTAATTCCTCTTCCCAAGAGAGGGTTTTTCACCAAAATACTTACTGGGGTGCGTTTATAGGAGCAGTGTTGGTGGCAGAGCTCCAGGCTGGTGGCCTCTTGGTGGTTGAGCACGAAATCTTTGCCTGAAGGATAACTAGTAGATGGAGAGCCCCATTGCTCCTCGCTCCCCCATGACTTTAGTCCAAACTGATGAGCCCTATTTGACTGAAGGCTTGGGTAGCTCTTGTTCTTTGAGAGGAGGCTGGTGCCAGGGGCTGTGACTGCCCTGGGCCAGGCTGGTGGGACAACTTCCCAGACTGCTGTTCCCAGTGGAGATATTGTCAGCAGGGACAGCAGGGAAATGAAAGTCCTTGGGAAATAACTTTGATGTGTATGTGTGTGGCACAGGTGCCAGTGGCCTCTTGCAGTTGACTTTGAGTTGCATGGGGCTTTGGAGGGCAGGAGAAGCTGGGAGCTCCAGCTGTCATCTTCCTGCTGGGGACCCTGCTGGGGTGGCTGCCTGGAGCACCTTACCCAATCCCTTGGTGCTACCAGCATCCATTCACTGGACGTAGCGATGCAGCAATCGAGTACTTCGAGTCCCCTCTTGGATTTTCGTTCCCTCTGTATTTGGAGAGGAGATCAAGATGCCGGACTGGGGCCTGGCATTGGTCCTCTGAGGTTTCAGTAGGAAATCCAAGGTTCTGGTGCAGGAACTTCCCCCAGCTCTTACACTGGGCACAGCAGGGTGAGTGCCTCACGGAGGCTGCACAGCCTCCATCCCTGGCTTGCACATCTCTCCGTCTGTTATCTCAGTCTCAGCTCACTTGCTAGGCGTTTTCTGAAAGCAAAGTTAGGATAACAAAGGAGAGGCATGTTTGTGCTATGTCTTTATTTTTTTATTTTTTTTTGTAGCAGTGGTAGCAAAAGGAATTGCTTGCTGCAGTCAGAGCTAATTTTTATGTAACAGTGAGGCTTTCTGCATTCATTGATACAGCTGCCAAATGTGTAAACCAAATAATTCTTCTTGTATTCTGATAATGACTGTGGAACAAGATAATGTGAGCAAACTACAGACTTCCTTCAGTGTTTAATTGTAGATGTGGAATATTCCACTTCATGGATTCAATACTTAAGTATTTAATTTCTAGTCTTGTTCATTGAAAAGGGAATTTAAAATTACAGCTTGATTTCACACGGAATTTTAGTCAGGAATGCTATGAATTACATCATCACATCAGAGTGTTTTAATACTTCTAAAGATATTGACAAAGCAGATGAAGGAAACTTTCAAAAACCTTTTTTTTCGTCTTCTTTTCTCTCTGTGGAGCCCTGATGTAAAAGTTTTGTATGATGGCTTCTTGCTTGTGTAAACTTGTCTTTTGAATGCTTAAAATACTCTGTTTTACAAAAGCCCCCTCAGCAGATGATTTAAGGGGGAATGAATGCTGGGCTCCCATATTGAACTGCCGTAAATTCAGTGGATTGAGTCAAAGCAAATACAACTCTGAACTTCATTTTAATTCCCTTTTCTGGTTGCTTAAAATCTGATGAGGTCGTCAGCTCCTCTCTGAGGTTGTCTGTTCACAGGGGTGGCCTGGTCATGCACTGAGCTGTCATCTTGCTCAACTTGCTCTGGTTCCCTGAGGATCCATCTTGCCCTGGGGTGTTCCCAGTCCACCTAATCCGAAATCCAACTTCTTCCTTCAACTTTGGCCCATCTGCTTTGTTCCACTAGAGCTCCAGGACCTGCAACACAGGTTCACCCGAGCGCTCTGGACAAGCCACGTGCCACTGTTAGAACCTGGGCTGATGAGGGAGAGGCTCGAATCTTGTGGGTCTGAGCAGCAAATCCACAGTACAGACTATGATTTTAGATTAAGGTGCCTCTAGCTTCTCAACTGTGGGTTAAAGAAATGGATTAGTTCCCATGTTTTTTAATGGTTTGTTTGATTTAATGGTGATAAAAAGTATCACAGGGTATCTAGACCATCCTTCTGCTTTAAGGTGGGAGAAACTGTAAATCCTGTTGCAATAAGCTCTCTTGTGCTCTCATCTTGAAAACCACAGGTGGTGGCTATTTCAGGATGACATTGTCTTTAATTTAGGGTAAAGCCTTAAATGCAGGGCTTTACCAAAAGGATGACTTGCCCTTGGGCTGTGTGTTAGCAGTGGGGCATTTTGAGACCCCGCCCTAAACACCCTGCTTGTACCTTAAAGTGATTCCTGTTGAGTCAATGAGAGGCTTCCCTCTGATTTTAACTATATAGCTATAAAATTTGACCCAACTGCTGAGTTTTCTGGCTGTTCAGTGTGGTGAAGCTGCCAGAAAGGTAGAGCTCACACACTGAGTGTGCAGTGATCACATAAATGTAAATCACATGGAGGATTACTATTCAATCATGCAACTCCATTGACATTTTGCCTTCTGGGAATGAAGTAAAGGAGTCCTAGGTATGCCAACAGTAACTAATGATGCATTAGGTGATGACTAGAGCAAGGCTGAAGCAGCTCTGGGCCAGCTCTAATACGGCTACAGTGCTCGGAGGCAATTGGTTTATGTCAGTCTGTTAGCCAGGGATTTAATCCTCTGTGCTTGCCTTACATTGTATTGGAAGAGCCCTTCCAAATGAAAATGGGCTCCTCTCATGAGGGAGAGAAAAGACTCATAAGCTGACTTGATTTTTCTAGCCATGACCGTGAATGAAGTTGCCACCTCAGCCAGTGCTGTGGTACACTGCTCTGGTGCTTGCCTACGCCTCAACCTGGCAGAAAGAGATGCGAGAAAGGAATGAGGAATATTAAAGATGAATCACTGAACAGTAAGTGCAAAGCAGCTCTTTGGATACCCTGTCTGCTATGGAGGGAAAACTTCCTCCTGTTGATTTCCTTGGTGTATGGCCTAGTTAAGCAGGCTGTGCTGGGGGTTGTGATTTGAGCCTGTGTTGGCAACTCCAGAAATCAAAGACTAAGCTCTTCAACTCATTTGCAAGTACTGTATAATGAGCTTGGAGAATTCCTCTTTAGTCTGAGCTTGTGCTCATAAGGAGCTCTGTAGTCCATGTATATTAGGGCAGTGTAAATGACAGATGAATCAAAGCGTTTTTCAGTCTGTCTTCTTTTGAACCTGCAGAAGAATAGTTTGACTTGACTCTGCGCTCCTGAAATTAATTAAGGGTTTGCTTTCACTACTTCAAATCTGTTGAAAGTTTGAGCTTCCTGCTTATTGGAGTAACAGTAAAATCTTCTTGAGCAACATTGATCAACAAAGGGTTCCAAAATAACATTCAAAGCAGGGGGAAACCTGTTGTTTATTTTTCTTTTCCTCTCCGTTTTGAAACTTTTAGGAAGGTAACTAAAAACCTTAAAGCTGGCAGAAAGTTCAGTGAAAGCTCAGACGCAATCTTGCAGTGTTAAGAGGGAACACACACAGTAAGCTGGAGGCTACAGAAGTGAGCCAGAGAGTAAGTGAATTGAGCTCCAAGGCTCTCTGCGTGAGCCTTCAGACTGTGTGGACTAGATGTTGAAATGCTTTTGTCCTTAACTGCCGGAGTTTGAAGCCTTTTTTTAATTTGAAAATGTGTCTCGGACACTGGAGTTCTGGAAAGCATCCTACATTGGCCTGACTTTGCTGCCACAGAAGCAGGAGTTTCAAGTCATGAAGTGAGGAGACATAAACCAAACCCACCAGAGTGATGGTCTGTGATGGGAAAGGAGATATCTTCGCCCTCAAGGGCCCTAAGGCACCATCCTCAGGGATGATGCTGAAGGGATCCCTTATCCAGAGAGGTCTGCTGCCTGCCAGGGGCTCGAATAAGGGATGTTGCAGAGAGGCTGTCAAGGCTCCTCCAGGCATCTGACTGTTATTCCCTGTTTCATGTGGGCACTAATGATGCCACGGAGAGAGTAAGAAACATCAAATGAGATTTCAGAGCCCTAGGGATGGTCTGGGAGCCCAGGCTGGGTTCTCCTCTATCCTGCCAATGAGGGCAGTGGATATGAGGAGAAGGCAGATATTACAGGTTAACAAGTGGCTGTGTCGCTGGTCTTGGCAACAGGATTTTGGAGACCTGTGTCCAGTTGAGGGCTCCCCAGCACAAGAGGGATGTGGAGCTGCTGGGGAGAGTTCATTGCAGGGCTACGAGGATGATCAGGGGCCTGGAACATCTGCCCTGTGAGCAAAGGCTGAGGGAGCTGGGCCTGTTCAGCCTGGAGAAGAGAAGGCTGAGGGGGGAACAGATCAGTGTCATTAAATACCTCAAGAGAGGCAGTGAGGAGGATGGGGCCAGCCTCTTTTCTGCAGTGACCACTGATAGAACTAGAGGAAACAGCCGCAAACTGAAGTGCCAGAAGTTCCATGGGAACTTAAGGAAAAAATTCTTAACAGTGAAGGTGACAGAGCCCTGGAACAGGCTGCCCAGAGAGGCTGTGGAATCTCCTCCTCTGGACATCTTCCAAACCCGCTTGGATGCAGCCCCGTGTCCCGTGCTCTGGGTGACCCTGCATGTGCAGGGCGGTTGGACTAGATGATCTCCAAAGGTTCCTTCCAGCCTTAAGGATTCCATGATTCTATTTGAGATACAATCACACACACATAAAAGGAGGAGTTGGGGATGTAACAAGTCTCTATAGTATATTCTCCTCTAAGCAAGAAATCAAGATGAGTCCTGAGCAGAGATATTTAATAGCTAATACTTGGAGGAAATAAGGGGGCAAAGATCAATGACTGCTCACATGAATCCCCAAAGCTGCAGGTAACAAAGAACTTCGCTCTATTTAGATCTCATCAAAATCTCTTCGCTTCTCACCAGGAAAAATATGATTCCCATCAGCAGCAGCCTCAATTAAATTCTGTTTTTGTACTATCATATTTGTCATTTTATGAGCTGGTGCTTGGTGCAAAAATAGAAATATTAATGCATGCTGATGCTTGTATTGGATCTAGCATACCAAGGAGCAGTTCAAGAGACAGAGGCATCTGGCAGACTCTCATTTAGAGATGAGAGAATAATAATTCAAATGTGATAGGTAAGTTGCAAATACTCTGGAGATGAGAACAATAAAATTCTTGTCTTTATTAATACCCTGGTATTTCTGGGCTACTCCAGGTCCAGTGTGCATATTTTGAAAAATGTACATGTTAAAAACAAACTTATGTTCAGATTAAGCCGTAACATATTTGCCACAAGTAGATCAAGGCCCTTAGACGTGAAAGGAAAGAGTGAAATAATGTTACCTGTTCTGCTTACGTTTTGGAAAAAAATTAGTACTTCTAGGGTTCCATGTAACTGATATGACGATCCACATCACAGAAAATGGACAGAATGATGATAAGGAAAGAAAATAAGGTATTTTGGGTTTCAGATAGTGTCCAAGTGAACATTGGTTTTTGCTCTCAGCAGTTATAGTGGTCACTGCCCCTTGCTGGGGGTTTTGTATCCCCGGGAGAGGAGGCATCAGAAAAACAAACCTGTGGCGGGGAGCACGGCTCATCTGCTAGAGCCACAAAGCGTCACTGTTGCAAGCTGGGACAAATGCTACCTTTATAACGAGCTCCCACTTACGTTACTCCTGAAATTAGGCACTTCAGTAACACTTCACTGGATGCAAATTTCAGAGCTGACTGCTTCCACATACCTGGGCAGCTGGAGAGAAAAATTGTCACATTACCCTCAGAAAAATAAAGCTCCACAGACATTTATAGGAGGAGTGCGGTATTGTTAGTAAGTTAAAGGATGCTCTGTGAGATACAGTCAATTTTTTTTGTGTGATTTCTCTATTTCACCTATATGCTGCAAGGTGTAAACTTTGAGAGTATTAAAATTTAATGCTAACAGTGCAGCTAATTCGGAAGCAAGGAAAGGAGAGGAATGAAGAACATAATGTGCCTCTTTCAGATGGTATTCCAGATCGCTTAACCTTTGGTTTTATAGTTTCATCTCCCAGTATCAAATTTAATCTACCTACCAAGTTGAGTACTGAGAAGTGCAGCACCTCGTGTTTCTTACGCTGCAGCAGCGCTTAGCAGAGCTGCCGTCAGCACAGTCGCATCCAGGTGAAGGACGTTGTGCAGCACAGGCGGCCGCGTGGGCAGTACAGGAAAAAATGCTGTAAAAGCTGCCAGCGACCAGTTCAGCAGCTGAAGTCTTGTTTATCTTGCACATCGCACACCAAAGCTTGCTCCAGCGGAGACCACAGTGAGTTTTCTCCTGTTTATGCAGAGGTCTGCATGAAAGCCCCGAGTGTCACGTCCTTTGTAGATATGCAGTAGCAGGGATGGTGCTGAATGCAGTGCACAGTGCTGCTGTCTCTGTGTGTGGAAGACAGTGCATCTTTATCTTGACATCTCGCCTCTTTCCACCAGTGTCTAAGCTGCTATTCCACTGTGATAACTGGTAAGGAGGAGAGAAAAGGGTAAATAAAATTCTACGAGAACTACAGGTATGAGGATGCAAGGTAGGATACAGGTAGGATCTTGTCTGCCTTAGACAAGATTACTAAGTTGGATCCTTGGAAAGTCCTATATGTTGGAGTATGTGTCCAGTCCTTGTGTACTCTATGCTGTCTGTAGTATCTGAAGGGAAAAATGTAGACACCTGACCTGACCTGACCTAAACTGCAAATCTGCTGTTCCTCTGCCTTCACCTAGAGGTGGAATAGTCGCATGGATTTTCTTGTATCACCTCAGCCCAACCTAGATCTAAAAATTGTATGTATCACGTTCCATCTTGCTTAGTGCTTAATTTGTGCATGTCCAGATCTGAGCTTCTGCACACCAAAGAGTTGTTCTCTGAATGTTGGTTTTGGTCCTGATCTTGATGAAAAACACAGAGGAAAGAGAACTGTATGGCTTAGCAGACACAAAATACCATTAAGAGGCTGAATCATCATTTCGTTACTTAACTTTCTTGTGCCAAACTTATTTCCAAGATTGAGATAAAACTAACATGGACCTCTACTGATATCTTTCTACCTCTACAATAAGAAATGTCATTCAGTAGATAATATTCTTTTAATATGTCTTTTATAGATACTATAATGATAAAGCATGTGCTTCAGAAGTCAGCTTTAGTGTGTGAGAAGGACAAATTATTGCTTGTCTTGTGCTGAGATTTTTTTTGAAGATGTTTCTAATCTGTGACCAAAATTTGTCTCAAGACTCTACTTCTGTATAGATTTGTTTGCTGTTGATAGGAGTGGGAGGTGTTTTTCTTGGCCATTGTTAGCATATTCTTTATATCATGCTTTTCTTTCTCTATAATTTCCTTTTTTTGTGGGTTTGGAACTTTTTTTGGTCTGGTTTTCTAAGGAAACAAGGCTTATGCGACTGTTTGTGGACATTGTCTTGCCTCTGTCCTGCTGTGGCAGCTTTCTAACACACTAGCCAAGTTTAAACACATTTTAGAGTGGTAACAGTGGTCTGTAAGCCATTAAAATCCCCCCAAATCATAAAAATCAAAAGCCAGACAGAGGGGAGGGGGGAGGGAGAGAGAGACTGGGTATCCCTATCAATGGGGAGTCCCTCCGATGAGGTTTCAACCTTATATAAGTCACAAGTTCCTGTGTATCAGGAGCTATGGTAGGAGTATACTGACTGCAGGAAGAGCTTCACTTAAAATCCACACCCTGTTTGCTACCAATAAACTCAACTTCAGATAAGGTCCATGGCAGACCAGGTTTCCTAAGGAGCTCTGCTCGCAGAGCTGTTTGTTTGGAATGTGTGACCTTGGCCAAGGGGAAGCTCCTTCCCAGGGCTGCGTATGCAGTACTGCAGAACAGCCTGTGTGTTCAGAAAGATCTGGATTAGAAGAAATAATCATAAAAATGCTGCATTCTATGATTCATTAAGCTTTCAGTTGACACTCTGTGACATAACAAATAGAAGTGCACAAAAAGCAATTCTAAGGCACTCTACTAATTGCTGTGTTTCTGGGAAATCTGCTTGGAAAGTAGCCTGTTAGTGCTTCCTTCTCTCCTCCCTTGCCATGGCATGCAGTTTTTTCACCTTTAATGAAGTTTAATCAACGAAAAAAGTCATAGGCCTGCCAGGTCACAGCCACTGTGGTTACTCAAACACTTTTAAGTGTCTTTGACAGACCTTGCTGTACTTTGTTCATCCAAGAACAAGGGAGGGTTTGCAAGGGCGCACTCCTTGCTGTCCACTGTGTGCTGCTTTAGTGCTGCTGGGGGGAAATAGTACCTTTATTTTTGCATAAATGAACCTGGGGGTGAAATCGTCCCTTTTGGTACTTCATCCCTGGCTGAATTCTCATTCAGCTGAACAGCACTTTAATACTTCTGGAGAAAATTAACTAGCAACACACTAGTTATTTTATGTTGAGCTATGGGGTTTTATTTTCCTGAGATGATGATTTTATTTTCATGGCATAAATAAATTCAAAATGACTTTGAGTATTATAGAGCAGAGATTTTACATCCTTGTTATGGAAGAGTCTTAAAAGAAGAAAAAAATGCAAAGCTATTCATTTTATATTTGCAATATTTTATACCTACAATAAACTTCTTGTTCCCATGTAGTGGGATAAGGAAGCTCGCAGACAGAAAGTATTTCCCTTCCGTGTTGCTCTTCTTACAGTTACAGTGAGTGGAGACGACAGAAGCAATGGGAGGTGAGGACGCTCGGCCAGCAGCCGCGTGGCTTCTTTTGCTCTCCTTCAGCACGCCGTGACTCCTTGAAGCTCTCTCCATCACCTGGCTCCCATTCTGATTATGTTCCCGAGCCTGGATGGAGACTGAGCTGAAAGTGCTTCTTGCTCCTGGTGAAATGCCCTCCGGCACGCCAAGGCCAGGAGAGGGGAGCGACCTGCCCGAGGTGCTGCCAGGACACCGCAGGTAGGCAGGTGAAGTCACCTTTTCTGTTAGTTTTGCAAACAGCTGCAGGTGACATTCAACACCCAGACACAAGCTCCCGTTTGGAGGCTTCTTGACTGTGTTGCAGTGGAATAACTTTGTCACTGTTGTATTATTTTCATGAGGATGGCTTCCTAATTCTCTGCTGTTGGGGAAAACCTGCTGCCTGGAAAGTTGTCTGTATTAAGATGACATATTGAATGCTGTTGGGAAATAGAGTTTTTGCATCTGATTAGCTTATTTTTAGGAGATTAGAGACTAATATATACAAAAGCAGTTCTTCAAATGTCATTTCTTGTGTTTAATGTGCAACTTGAAAAAGAAGACTGCTAAGAGCTCTCTTCAAAGCGTCTTTAAAACTTTCATAGGAATTGAATGCAGGCAGGGGAATGATGCCTGACCCCGACACGCTCTTATGAAACTAAATAGTCTGGGTGGAAAGGACTTTTTTGGCATCTGCAGCTCTTTACCTTCTTCTGTATGGTTTACGAGAAGTCTTCCTGGCAGGCTCAGGAGAGGCAGCCCCCAGTGGGAATGGGGGAGAGGGCAACCGTAAAAACCTGGCACTGGTCCCGTAGCCCCAGAGATGCTTTTAACGAAGGGGGAGAGGCCTGAGGCAGTGTCTACTGGGCAAGCAGCCACACGGCCACAGGCACGAAATCCTTGAAGGCATCTGAAGCAAAGGGATTGCAGCAGGTTTGCAGTGCCATCTTCAGCCCCAGGGAGAAAGGGAGCTCTTCCCTGCGGCGCACGGAGCTCGTGGCCAGGTGAAGTTGCCTGCCGGGGACCACATAGGCTGCTCCTGCTGCTCTTCCATGCTCCTGGTCCTGTGCTCCTGGTCCTCTCCTCGCTGTGCCAAAGCTTTCGCTGGTCGTGCGGGAAGAGATGGAAAGATTTGCCCCAAAGAGCCGTTATGGAGACTGTGGAAAGGAAATGCAGGAGGAGAGTAACTGAGGGAAACACAGGACCAGCACTGAGAAGAAAGAAATGTGGGGGAAAAATGGTGCAACTTAGTCCTACAAGGGAACGTGAAAAAGGAGCAGAGGGAGATTCTGGAAAGACGCTGGGAAATCTGGGACAAGATATCTCCAAATCTGTATTTGAATTTTGAAATCTTGTTTTGTTGTCTTACACATGATGTTTTGTCTAATACAAAACACTTTTCCTTCATGCAGAAGCACAGCCCTGCTAGTGGTCAGAAGATAACTCAGTTTGATAATTAAGAGCTTAAATGGATTTTATGATTTTAGGAATACATACTTGCTAGAGAAAAATATTATTATTGATTTAAATTGCTGGTATGTTGCATCTCTTAAAATCTGCTATTGACTTTCTAGAGGAATTTGGTGCAGCAACTTCTCTACTGAGGTTAGTGGGATATTTGCATCATTAACAAGTCTTGTTGCAGCATCTGCAGTGAACTTCTTCCTTACTTCACAAAGGATCTTTCAACGGAATTCTGAAAGTGACTTAAAATACAACAATGCTGCTCAACACAAAGCCACACATCTCTGAAAATCTAACTGCAGAATGAACCATTGCATTCTGTAAAGCTGAATAGCTTTAAATACAAAATGCTGAATTTCCACAAGCTTCTGTCAGTTGCCTTTTGTTTTATGGACTATTAAACTAGTGTGCAACAGGCTGTCACTGCACATTTGCTCCACGTTTTGCTGAATGAAGAATTGGCTACTAGGCAGCAAAGGTACCTTTCCTGCCAAGAGTAAGAATGAAAAAATCTGGAGCTGCTGCAGAGCTGGAAAGGAGAGGCTGGGGCTACAGGCAGCGGGTGCTGCAGTGATGCTTGGGCAGGGATCACGGGAGAAGGAATAGAGGTGCTGGTGCTTGATGAAAGCGGCCACAGCTGTTGTACAAGGTAGCAAGCATCTCTAAGCTATTACCTATGTGGGCTATTATGCTAATAACATTTAAAAATCCCCAATTGGGGGTCTCTTGCAGCTGTGAAAAGAGTTGGGTACTGGATTGATGTTCTCAGCAGACAGGTGTCACCCTCAATGGCTACCAGGACTGACTACGAGCCTCCAGGGCCTGGCTAAGGGAAAGCTTGTGCACTTGAACTTATGCTTAGCTGATGCCCTTTCTCTTTTCTGTTTCAAAATGCCTCTTTGAACTGCAGCATCACATAAGGGGTACAAATCTGTAAACGAGGAAATCATTGAAAGCGAATAGACTTGATCAGCTTCTCACTGTGCAGTTCACCAAGCGGTTTGTGTGTCCATGTACCTATTTACCCTTCTTCAAATGTCTATATCTAAGTCTGAAGGCTTCACTTTTCCTTGGGCTCATCTATGTGCTTCTCTATAATGCACAATTCTGCCTGATTGTAATTAGTTTGCTTAAAATTAGTGACTTCTATTGGTAGCTGAGGATGAGCTGTGCTGGCCTGAATGTAGCTGAGAAGGTGCAAACTGAACATGAGGAAGGGAGAAGGAAATTGCAGTAATTACAGCATCATCCCGCCCGGGGAGCCATTTAGCAATATTGGCAGATTTCATCCACATGGTCTTGTGGGTACCCAGATGGAAAAAGCGGCATTGATTTTCTTGACTTCCCCCTACAGAGCTTGTGAATGAAATCTCCTGGCAGAGCTGCAAAGGCTGCCAGCGCCGCTCTACCTGCAGCCAGCTCGGCAGTGCGCGGGGTGCTTGCCAGGGTAGCTGAGAACTTATATTATCCAGACAGCTGACACTCGTGCTCCTTATTTTCTGCGGCTTTTTTTTCCCCCAATATTTTTCTTGCACTCTCTTGCTTTCTTGTTTTCCCTCCAACTATGAGTCTGTGTGCATTGAACATGCTCTGCCACAGCAGAAAAATAACACCTTAAATTCAAAATTCAGATTACTGCATAGCAGCAATACACTGCACATATGGACCTCGAATTTGGCAGGAATTTAGATGGGATCTTCAATTTTCCATGGCATACATTTTGGAGGTGTAAAATTTTGCATTTCCATCAAGTCATTGTGTAGAGTCTTCTTATTTACATCTCTATGTGAAAATAGACTCAAAATCTGTTGAGTCTTTAAGTTTGGATGTCCACCTACTTCCATTCATTTGTTTGGATGTTTGAAAAATTGGTTCCTTACTACTCTTTTGTATTGAAATCTGAGGTTTTGCAAAAACACCATGTTTATCATAAGGCTACTAAAAATGTAATTTGAGCATTTATTTCAGCAAAGTTTAGGTTAGTATTAAGAGCACTTCTGAAGGCTAGATCTAACTGGGGTTGAGAAGGAAATAAGACCTATGTTCACACAGTCTGTCCAACTGCCTGTTTCCTTTCCCTAAAGATGTTTGGACTTATTGCCTAGCTCACCTAAATTTGATAGAGTTGGAGACTTTTGAGAACATGGATTTCCCAAATGGTTTGTGTAAAACAGCGGAGAATGGCCTAGGTGAAAGTCGCCCCCTCCAAATGGAAGGCAGCGAGTCCTGTAGTCCCCAGAGAGGTGAGGGGTTTTAGGAGCCCAGGAGGGCGCTGAAAGACACTTTGTGTGTGGTTGGGAGGGAAAGAAGCAGCCAGGTGCCCTGGGGAAAGGTAGAGTGTTGGTCTGTAGGACAAAAGTACTCAGGGAAACAGCTGCTGTAGTTTTGCTGCTCAGCAAACAATTTCTTGGCTTACAAAGAAAGTCGTCCTTCATATTTAAAACCAGCAGGAAGGGGGTATATGCTGAGTGGGAAGAGAGTTACTTCGGTGTGGCCTCCTCTCCTTCCTCTCCTCTTCACAGTTACTCATTTAATTATCCAGAGGCGAGGGGTGGTTGTCTCAGGCATGGTTCCCTGGCAAGAAACTCCTTTTGATTAATCCGATGGGCAGAGTGTTCCTGTGGTCTCTCTCTGACTTGGTGGCAGACAGCTGCATGTAGCAATGTGAGGACTCCTCGGCAGCTGTGCTTATTCCGGCTTGTCACGTGTAAAGCTTAAGGTTCATTGAAAGGATGGTTTTTTCTATGAAATACTCAGAATAGCAACATAAGGTGTTGACAGGCCTGTCTTGAACAAATAAAAGGCACCTGTGATTGTGCTCTTTGCCTACTACAAAGCTCTATCCCAACTACCAAGACAGAAACCCTGAGCAGACCTGAGGAGAAATAAAAACTGGGCAGTTTGCTATAAGCTCATCTGTAAATAGCAAAGCTTGATATTAAAGAAACCAGGCATCTCATTAAACCTAAAACAAATAATGCTGAATATACCTTTAGGGAACTCTACCTAGGTTTGAATATGACAAGTCAAATTAGGAGCAAACTGTATTTTGTCTGCATTGACTTTTCAGCTGTATACTCCTTGTGTTTTAATGAGTGGAAATCTTGGCAGAGTGGGGCAATTTGTGTGCATTTCATAAACCAAAGCATCCCAGTAACCATTTTGATTAGACTATAAAGAGCAGTCTGTCAAATTCTACTTTTGTATTTCTTGCATAAAAGTCTTTTCAGTTTGCCAAGCGAACATACTAGCACTACCTCCTGAGAAGCAAATCTTTCAGTAACTCATTTAAAATATATATATTGCTTAGTAATGATCTCAGCTCTCAAAAGTAACTGTTTGGACTACTCAAAAATATTTTCATAATGGTCTTAAAAATCCTCCAGGATTAACAACTACTGGATTCCTGCTGTCTGAGACAGACTTTATAGGGATTTTTACTGTGCTCCAAATTATAGTGCCATCAGGTAAATCCATAGAGGGCATATTTGCATAAAATATGTTCACTTTTTGTGCATTTTAGCTTATGTGCTATGAAACAGCTTTTATTCTACACGACTGGTTGTGCTGTATGATCCTAAGTATTTGCTAGGAAACACATTGATCCTTAATGATGAGAAAATGTCCATTTTCTTACAGGAACTTTGAATCCAGTTGTACTCTGTCCTGGGGGAAGCTTTCTTAGCAGCTACTTCTTATATAAGATATTCAAGGAAGATCTATTTGTTGGTTGGAATTGCCACCCCATTTTTTTTCCTTTCCCATTTGTAATGTTTTATCCCATCATTAAGGAAATGTGTAGTATCTAGAGCTCTTCCTAGACACATGGAGACCTCAGCTGCTCCATCCCAAATACATAGACCCCTTAGAATTCAATCACTTTCAACAATGTCCACAGGGTAGACTGAAAATAAATATTGCTTGAGCAGGGCTGTATTGCCTTTCCTTGGGTAATCAGTAGTAGTGCTCATGACCGTGGTCTGTCTACAGTTTCTAGACCTGTTCAGTGTGTTCTTGCCCTGTCGTGGCTTTGGAGACTCCCTGGATGGAGCCCATAGGATCCACAAGGTAGCCTTGTAAAGCAGTGCAACTGATAGCAAGCTATCCTTTGAGAGATGTGAAGTGGCAGCTGACAAAGCAGTTGTAGAGTTATATCCTGTTCTCCTAGAAGTTCAGATGTAATCAACCTTTCACGCCACCACCTCTGCTGACTTTGAATAGAAACCCAAGCAAAAAAGCATTTGTTACAGAAGAGGCCCATTTGGTTAATGAGAAATCTTTCCCAGAGAAATACTCACACCTCAGTTGCTATTTTTGTCCTGGCTGACCTAAGACCCCTAGAAATTTTACTGGTGGGCTTTGATTTGTCCGGCCTCGTTTAGGTGTTGTTTGGGGTAACTGAGCACTCTGAGGCTCTGGGCTCCTGGGCTCGCACAGATCCTCTCCCAGGATCTGTTTCCAGACTCTGTGAACAGAAGGGAAAATAAGATCCAAAAATCCTCACACATTCTTTGGAATTATGAAGCTGTAAGAAACATTTTATCCAGTTGGAATAAAGAAATGATGTGATAGCTTACTTTGCTTTATGTGAGCTATAAGTGTTAAACTTTTGTGTGACTACTGAGCTTGAAGGGTTAAAAGTGACTTGTCTTAGTTGCCTAAAAAGGATGGGAATTTTGCAGGACAGAATAATAGGATGTATATTTCCCCCCGCCTCATTGCCCCTTCCCACCTGTAAAACATACAGAAACAATAACAACAATTCTTGAGCTTGCTTTTAAATCTTGTCAAACTGTGGTCTGTGTTGGAAGGGAACACACCATTCCTGCAAAATCCCTCAGAACTATTTTTTTTCTCTTTATCTTTTAAAAATCTTTATTTATACATTTTTGTTGACATAAAAATAGGACTGGAACATCAGAAGAAGAGTCCTAGGTGCATGAAACCTTGTTCTTCAGATAACATAAAAACGTCTATACGCTGCGGTAGCCACACCATCCACACACAGGTGTCTAATCCAGGTGCCGTGAACCGGCTGATCCTCCAGAGCTGCTGCTGCTGCTTCTCGCAGCTGACGGGTGAGCTGTTTTGCCAGCACAGGCTGTGTGAGGGGAGGATGTGAGGAGGATGGGGTCAAACTCTTCTTGGTTGTGGCCAGTGACAGGACAAGGAATAAGGGCTACAAATTCAAGAAAGGAAGTTTCACGTGTAAAGGAAGAGAAGCGTGTGGGGAGCTGCCCGTGCCATGGGGCAGAGCGGGAGTGAGGCCCGGCTTGTGTGGGCCCTGAGCGGCCAGAGGCCGGGCTCCACGCACGCTAGGCCCGGCCTCTGGCCACGAGCAGCGTCCAGACTGGTGTTTCCGTGCCGAAGTCCTGCCGACCCACTCAAAGACAACTTTAATAGTGCAGCTTATTAAAACCTACCCTAGCAATTTGCTACGAGCAGAGCTCCCCAGTGCTACACGATACAGCTTATTATTAGAGACAACCTGTCTATCCTCAGCTCTGTTTCGGAGGGAGATTGCCCACAGTCATTCACAGGCAATTTTTTTTCCTTCCTACAAAATGACATGTTGTAATAGTCTCTTATATAAGGTAATTATACTTCCACTCACACTGCATAAGATGATGAAATTTGAATTACTGCTGGGAAACACCTTTCTCTGACATTGAAACTAAAATGCTTCATGATAATACCAAGCTATTGAAGGTCATGCTGTGGTGCTTTTTTAAGAAGGAAGCAGAGAGAGTTCAGGGAAAGTCAGGGGGCCCATGGAGTGCCTGGCCCTCGTGTGCTGCAGCAGTGCTTAGGGTCTGCTCCAGTACCGAGGGGTGTTTGTTGCTTGTCTGCCATGCCTGATGCTGGCTGGCACCTAAAAGATGCTTGCCACTTATTTACACATTTCTCAGCACAATGATAATTAATATTAAGCCTGGTAGTTATGCACTTTCTTATGCACTGTTTTGCCCTAAGGAGAAAGTAAACTGTGCATGGTGTGCAACTTTGTACTTGGAAGGCTATTCCAACCAACAGAAAATTGTACTTGGGAGGCTATTCCAACCAACAGAAAATAGAGAGATTATCCAGCCACTTCTCTGGTTGGAGTTGAAGCTGGGGCCGAGCAGGTGATCGGGCTTTTACACCCCTTATTTTTCTGCTGCAGCTGAGTGAAACTCTTTCAGTCTAGTCCAAAACCAAGAGAGCACTTGTTTTCTGCAGTGCAATTCATGAGTTTCATTTATATCCTTTTTATGGCTATTTATAAAATAAAAAAAATAAAACAAAGTTTAAGTTAAAAATATACACCAAAAGCAGAATTTGTAATTAGTCTCAGTGCTGCTGTGAGATGCTGTATACAAAGGGGACATGCAAGTTGTGCTTAGAAAAACTAACCCCCAAAGGTGCTTTTTAGCTTTCAGTGAAAGACTTCATAAACTTGCTTGGAGCTCCTAGTGCACGTGATAGACACATAAATAGTAACTTGAACAATCAAGAACAATTTCAGTGAAAAGCAAAAGCATAATGTAGATTTAAAATAGCATAATGGCTCTAAATGGGGAGTCAGGGGTGGTGATCTTGTTTTGAATAAAGCTAGACACAGAGTGTCCTCACACTCTGCTAAACAAGATAGCTTAATAGTCACATTTGGGATGAAAGGGAGAGAGTGGCTCAGCGTTCACTCTGGCAAGAAGACCTAGCTCATAAGAAAGCTGTGTAATTAATGCTAGATATTTTAAAGCTATGAATAGCAATTTCTATGTAAGCTTTGAAAATGGAAAAAATGTACCCTGGCAATATTCCTGAGGTGGCAGGGAGGGCATATAGTGATATTTATGTACATAAAGTCTGGAACTGACAGCCAGCGATCAGAAAGGTTAACGTACACCAAAAGGTTAGGGCTTGTTTTTCAGTGGAAATTACATAGGTTTCTGAGAGGCACAATCCACTGATGACTGGTATGGTAACATCCAACACCAAAAGTAGCAACTGGTGAGAACCAAGATAAAATTTTTCATTTAATTTATCTTTGGAGAACTGGAAAGAACGTGGTTTCCAACTGTAAAATTCGTGGTTGGGAAATAATTTTAAAACACTATAGTATCAAAAGAGGTGGTGCAGATGTGACTTGCTCTAATCACAATTAGCTGACAACCTATAAAAGCCATCATGATGAGGAAACACCTACACATTAGAAAGCCTGGGATCAAGAAAAGAGCCCTGGGAAGCACCTTAAAGGCTCCTCACTCTACTAGAAATAAAATCAGCAGAGGAAGTGAAAGAAATAGCACTAGAAAACTGAATCTTGAACCAGCCAAACTATTTTCTGATGTATGCAAAGTTTACTGTGAAACTGCAAAACCCCATTACACTAAAAATTCAATATCTTCTAAAATATAACATAAAATTGGAATCTATAGCTGAGGTTTTCAAAGCAGCTTAATGGATTTAGACCCTTACGTCTTGCATTGCAATGGAAGAAGCAGTGCCAACTCTTGCTATTTAATTATTAGTCCCTTGCTAATTGGTGTATCCTGGTGCCAAGTAAACATGAGAGAAGATTGGCTTTTATCTGAATATATTATTAGATATTATATTTAAATATTTATTTTTAAATCTGTGGACCTTGACTGAAGAAAACCTTGGAAGGGGAAACCCACATCTACCCTTTAAACTGGCAGAAACACTTTGAAGAGGTAACCGAGGTCTCAGTGCTGAACTGTGTTTTGTATCAAGTTTAGTTGATCCTCCCCTGCTGTCTCATGAGCATGAAGGAATTTGTCCTCTTTCTGACTTTTTTTCTTGCTAATAATGAGCTCTGTGAGATTCTGTAACTTTTTACTTTTTCATGTTCCACATTCCTTCTCTTCTGCAAATGAAACCTTCTAGTCAGAAGTCTTATTTACAAAACAAACGCACAACTTTTCCCAAACAATCCTTTGAGGATAGGAATCAAGTAACACAACTCAAAGATACCTCAGTTTCCTGGGAGCCTGATGCCCAGCCTAAAGTATGAACAGTCCAGTTTGTTTTCAGCAAAGTTTCTTTCAATTCCTGAAACTACTCTGCATTACTCAGCATTGAGCTGCTCTCGAGTATGAACTCGAGAGAGACAAAGGCCATGCTCTGACATGACCCACCTGGCTGATCATCACAAACCCAAGCTGGTATCACGGATAAATTAAAGTGAACCCTTCAAGTCTGATCTTCTGCAGGTCTTCCCTTAAAGAGCTAAAAGCTGGATTTTCCCTGGCTTGCAAAAGATACCCTGGAAGGTGCAATAGCTCCCAGGTGAATGCTTTGCTCTCCATTATCCCCCCCAGTGCTGGCAGGCAGGTTTGTGGTCCCTCGCTTTGCAGGGACGTGGCTCTGGCAAGGACAATTCCCCCAGACTTCAGGAACAAAGCCACATAAAGCAGGATTCCTGGAATATCGGTTCTGCTACCAGCATGAGGAAGCCAAGCGGTTCACTCTTTGGAAAAGTTGATTGAGAAGCTTGCTCATTTGCAAATGAGTCAGGGGAATTCCTGTGGCGCAGGCTGAGCGCAGCGCGGGGATTCCTGCGGCAAAGCGCTCTCACGGCGCCGGTTCTGATACTGCAGTTATTGCCACTGCTGGCTGTGGGATGGGAGTAAAAGGAACAGTGAGGGGCTGCTTAATTAGAGCTAATGAATACATGAGCAATGCTATATAATTGTGTTATGAGCTCATTAACTCCTCGGTTAAAAATGTTTCTTCCATTGGAAACTACCAAGGAGAAGATGAGTCACAACCGAGACAGCGAAAGTGAAGAACCAAGAAGACAGTAACTCGCGCTGCACGGGGCTGTTGGCGGCCCAGCCGGGAGGAACGCGCTGTTTTGTTTAGGCACAGGAGCTGTCGGCTCCCTGGCTGACCGTAGGAGCTGCTGGAGACTAAACCCCCGTGCCGCAGGGAACGCAAACGCGGCGCTTTGCGGGGCGCTTTCCCCGCGCTGGCCCGGGCGGCCGCCGCGCCGCTCCCGCCCTGCGCCGCCGCGCATGCGCCGCCCGCTCCGCTCCGCTCCGGCC